>NC_038048.1:14273614-14434661 GCF_002211085.1 Panicum hallii
TCTGTCTTGCAGTCCTTCGTCTTCCTTGCCCAGCTCCAGCGCCAGAGGGTAGCCGAAGTACCCCCCACCAGAAAGATGCACCAGAAGCCAGACCCATAGAGGTCGATAAGGCCGACCCGTCACCTTCTATCGCAGACGATGTGACAATCGCCGTGGCAGGCACAGTGTCGGGGCAGCTCACGCCCTCGACTGAAACAGCGCTGCCGCCGGCGATAGGTGCCGCGGACATCGCCGTGCCAGAGCTGCCAGCCCCCTCGTCCTGTACACCAACTCCTCCAGCCACGAGTACTGTGATAAAGAAGCCGTTGAAGCTGGTGTGGAAGAAGCCGATAATGATCCGATCCTGATGTAAGTAACGCTTTGGACTTTCCCTTAGCCCTGTGTAAAAATTATAGTAAAAATATTGTGCTGTTGTCTTAAGCAGATTAACAGCTGCGGTGACGCCGGAACTCGAGTTGGCTCCACCAGCCTCCGAGCTTTCGCCTGGGCAACCCGACGCGCTGGAGCCAGCAGGGAGGGCAGATGTAATCATGCTTGACTCGCCATTGCCCGAGCCCCAGCACACGGAACCCGAAGCTCCTGGTAATGAGCAAGTCGAGGCCGCCACTGTCGTACCCGTCGACGCTGCAGGTAAATGATCCACTGCCTTCTGCCACAATCGTTGCTATATTAACACTTGTCCTTTGCAGAGACCCCGCAGCCAGCAGCCTTGGAGGGTGCGGGTGCTTCTTACGAGGCAACCGGGTTGCCAACCCCTGGAGGGCAGAACACTGATATACTTCAAGAGATGCACCTCCCAGGGGACGATCTGAGCCGCCTGCGCCAAATGATCAAGGCGATCGACTCATTTGCTCTGGTAAATCTTGTCTGAACCACTGGTAACTGTATGCTTAAGTTGCTTGTCTCTGACGCCCAGGAACATGTAGGACATGAACCAAAAAACTTCAATGAAGCTGGAAGAGTCCGCCAGGCGTATCGACGAGCTGATGCAGGAGCGAGCCGACTCAAGGATCAGCGGAAAACCCATCAAGGTATATTGGATTCAATTCTTGAATTCATACCCGAGTCGATAACTTCATGATCTGAAACCTGCTTATCATCGCAGAACTTAAACAACTCTTAAATTATAAAGAGGGATTGGCTTACTGATCTGAAGAACATGCTATATCGCCACGCAGATGAAGTCGAGGGTCTGCGGAAGGTGATGGCCGACACGGAGAAGCAACTCGTCGACGGCCTCCAGCAGATCAAGACTTTGGGCGAGGAGAAAGAGCAGCGCCAGAAGGAACTTAATGATTTGAAGATGGCAGCTCAAGAACTCGTAGAGATGGTGGATCCTCGGGAAGACGGTGCTGAAGATGGGCCACCACTACTTGATCGACTTCGCGGGGCACCACAAAAGATTCTCAACTTTGTCACCGAGGCTGCCACATCTTACGTGGGTCATGCCCTAGCCTTGTAAAGTCCTTCTGGCCAAAGGCTCGGCTAGAAGTACTCGCGGAGGGTGCAGCTGCTGATTGTACTGATGAGAACTTCCGCGAGTATTTGCTAGAGGTCCGGCCTGTAGCTGAAAAAATTGTGGGAAACATGGTCCAGGATTGAATCGTTAGTGCTTAAGACTTTTGTAATGTAAGAAACCACCTTTGTTCCTTTGTAGCCTTATGTGCAGACTAAGAGCCCCATCTGTTTTGGAGCATGGGCATGCTACTCTGAGTGCAGCGACTCAGAGAGTAGTCGATTTAGCTCTTCGCGTGAGCTCATTGGGTGAGTTAGACAAGATCCAACCGAAGGGATCCAATCGTGCCCGGAGCGCGCGGTCTGTGGCGCGACAACTAGGATGCTCATGGCAAACAGTCGAAAACTACCCTGAGGTATAACCACCGTAGGAATAGCCAAACAAGTTAGATAGAACCGAGCCAGACGGGCCTAACCAGTTTGAAAGAACACGATTAGCATCGCGATGACCCATGTGCCACTGGCAAGTAGTCGATTTTATATAAAATCTGAGCGTGGCCAAAAGCCGCCACCGTTATATTCAAGAATTTACATTTCGGGTTGTGTGGCACAAAGCCGCCAAATCGACCCAGAAAAGTAAAACTTGCGATTAACGCATACAGAAATTGACACGAGTCTGCTTAGGGGTAGAACCGTCGCAGGTGCTGGATGTTCCACGAGTTGGGTACATCCTGACCATCGGGGTGCCGAAGTCAATAAGATCCCGGTCTGTAACCCTCTTGACGATGAACGGTCCTTCCCATCTTGAGTTAAGCTTGTGCAAATGTAACACCCTAAGGTAAATTCCTTAAATTTTAATGAATTTATTTGGGCTCAAATAAAATTTCCAGAGTCTTCCCTAATTTATCCCGCATTTAAAGTAATTTTATAATGCAAGTAATTAAAATTTATCATAGGATTAAATTGTTTGTGCATTCATGCCGCAGCATTGTTTTATTCGTGTGGAGATTATAGGTTTGAATTCAAATTGTATTTTGAATTCAATTAGATTGTTTGAGTGGTTGAGGGTTGTAACACCCTAAGGTAAATTTCTCATATTTTAATTAATTTATTTGGGCTTGAATAAATTTTCCAGGGTTTTCTCTAAATTATCTCGTATTTAAAGTAATTTTATAACACAAGTAATTAAAATTTATCATAGGATTAAATTGTTGGTGCATTCATGCTGGAGCATTATTTTTCTTGTGTGGAATTTATAGGGTTTGAATTCAAATTTATTTGAATTCAAATGAGTTGTTTGGTTGGTTTGAGTATAGGAAAGAAAAGGAAAGAAGAAAAAGGAAAAGAAAGGGCAGCCATTTCCTCTCCTTGGCCCAGCTCCCCTCTCCCCTCTCCCTCCCGCATGGGCCACGGCGGCCCAGCTCTTCTTTCCCCGCGGGCCCTCTCTCCCTCTCTTCCTTTCCCCAGCCCGAGGCCCAGCACCCCCCTTCCCTCTTTCTTCTCTCTCCGCGTGGGCCACGACCCCGGCCCGGTTCCCCCTCAGCCCCGCGCTCCCCTCTCTCTTCTCTCCCTCTGCCAGCCGGGCCCCACGTGTCGGCTCCCTCCCCCTTCTTTCTTTCCCCCTCCTCTGTTTTCTCCCCGCCGGCCGGCCCTTCGGCCGCTGGCCGTGGACCCGCTGCCGCGCTCCTGGCCCTTTGCCCCGAGCTGCACCCGAGCCCGTGCCCTGGCCAGCCCTCGAGTTTTCCCTTGCTTCTAGAAACCACAGCGCCTGGATTTGGTCAAGCCGCAACGACTCCGGGAAGGGCGGAGTTCCGGTGCTCGATTGACCCGCACGCCGAGGCCGTCACGCCCTTTTTCTGAGCCCAGTCGCTCCCTCGTGCTCTCCTCAGCCGCCTCTGTTTTCCCAAACCTTCCCCTGTGCCCTAGCTCGGCCGTGTCACCGTGCGGACCAAGGACGGTGCCGCCCCTGCGCCGCCGCGACTGCATCACCGGCACCGCCAATTCTCCTCCGCCAGCGGTCGTTGCAGCTCCCAGGGGAGGTAAGGAACACGTCGAGTCCCTCTTCCCTCCCTTTTTCCTTCTGTGCTTGCCCGTTCCTCTTGTCACCGAGAGCCCGTGCCGCCTCCGTCGCGGGAAGCCCCAACCCGAGCCCCAATCCGCCACGTTAATCGCTCAGGTGAATTACCCGTGCCGTCGCCGTTCTCCAGAGCTTGACCTCGTCCTGAACGGAGGCCGGACGGCCGAGATCGGCCTAAGCCGGCGAGGCGCCGCCGCGGTGACGAGCTCCGGCGAGCAATCGCCGCCACCTGCGTCCCCAATTTCCCCCGGCCGTTGGATCGGTAGCCCACGTCCCAGATTAGATCGGGATCCCGTGAAATCGTGACCTTTGGATCTGGATCCAGTGGATCAAATCCACCCATACCGGTTCACCCTTGCTCGAATCTGAGCCGTCCGTTCCTGATCCGGCGCGTGAGATTTGATTTCCATTATGATAGGCCCTGGCGCGTTAGATCCCGATCGGACGGACGAAAACCGCGCATACCCCTTCGCGTAGCAGATCTAATCTGAGCCGCCCGACATTGATCCAACGATCCAGATTAAAACGTACCCTTTCAGCCTCGTCTTTTTGCTAAAGAGCCCTCGGGTTTTAAGGAAATCAACCCGCCGTCCAACCCTAGCTCAAAAATAATTACAAACAGGCCCTTTTCTTCCCTTTTAAACCCTGAGCTTTCTGGAATTTGAACCCGCAGTCCATGTGTGGTGTTTTCACGCGCTAGCCCCTGTGTCTAGCCTTTAATTAGGTTTTAGTCCTCGGTTTTTGTGCAGAAGCCCCTGGAAGTCCTGTTTTTCTTACAATTAGGTCCCTGGATCCTGTTTTAAGCGCAGTTTTCGCGTTTTAGCTCCGTTTTAAGTGTTCTTTATATGCACGCGATCGTTGTAACGCGTAGAATAGCTTTAGACTAGTTTTGTATGCTGTTTCTATGTGATGTTGTACTGTTTTCTTATAGTTTGTTCTTGTTATGCATGTGTGTATGTGTGGGCTATGTTTGATGATCGTGAGTAGACGCGGAGCCTTTGGAGCAGTACCAGGAGCAGCCGTCTTCCAAGCAGTTCGAGCAGCAGCCGGGAGAGTACGAGGAAGGCAAGTATAACATGAACCTCCTATCACTGTTAAATACAATTTCATACTGCATTTCAATTCTGTATACCTATAAGGACTTCCTAGCCACTTTTATATCCTTATATATATCCTATGGGTTGCATTTTGGTTAGTTGTGCTAGGTTGCTGCGCTATAACAAACCTTGGTCCTTTTTAATTAATTTGATTAATGGTCTTATGCAACTTAATTCTGGAGCCGACCCTCTGTGCTGTGTGCTTGAGTGGTTTGTGCGTCCTTAAAAGATATTTTTGTTAGAAACATGGTTTAGGGGGCCAGCACGATGCTTAGTGCTTGGTTGGCCACTCTCCATAAGGACCGGTTCATAGAGCGACAACCTGGGACAACCGCGCAACCACAAGACTGGTATGGGACGGTCTTGACTTACTAATTAGGTCATTTTGGTTCGGGAGTAACTTACCTGCGTGGGCAAGAGGGTGGTAAGCTTCAATGGTCCCTGCTCCTCCGGCTTGGTCTGTGCTGTGTGTCTTGTACCCCGGAGGTGGGCCCCATCGTCGCTGATCCAGAATCCTTAGCGGTTACACCTTACCAACGTGATCCTTTGTAACGGTCTCGTAGTGTGCTTGCTAGCCATCTCACCTAAGGAAGTGTGATGAACAACTAGCGTAGCTCACGACTTGTGGGTAAAGTTGTGTAACCTCTCGAGAGTGTAAAACTGATATATCAGCTGTGCTCACAGTCATGAGCGGCCCAGATCCTCCGTCTGATTAGTGGGGTTATCAACCTTTGATTAGGGAGATTCCCCGGGTGGTTTTGGTTGGATGGTTCTCAGTAGTTTTTAATTAATATTGATTAATTTATTATGCAATTGGGTTTATGGTAATTCATCCACTTGTAGTAATTAGCTTTAATAAAATTTGCCAAGACTAAAAGCTAATGCAGTTGAGTCAGCTAACCTTAGAGCCTCATGCTCGTGTTATACTTGTTGAGTACGAGTTTGTACTCACACTTGTCTCTCTACTCTTCTGTTCTATTTCGGCTATCTTCGACTGCTGCTCAGTGCCCGGCAACGTGGAGGACTACGTCAGCGGCTTCGACGACTTCTAGGCGTTTGTCTCCCAGTCGACGTCCCTGTGGCGCCCAGCTCTTCATGTATTCTCTTTTACGCTTCCGCAACTCTTGAACCGATTCTTGATTCGGTTGTAATAAAATAATTCATTTATGATTCATTTACGATTTATATTAATGTTATTCGTGACATGTGTTGTGATATCTTGATGATCTGTTGTATATATGCGTGACTTGATCCTGGCGCATATATGATTGCTCGATTTATGTTCTTATAAATCGGGTGTGACAGATTGGTATCAGAGCCGTGTTGACTATAGGACGAAGCCTAGGTAGAATTGGTCGAGTTTAGGACTTCTGTTCTCTTGCTTGCCTCCGCAAATCCTCAACCATCATTGTTTCTGCTCCTATTCCTTGAGTCTTAAGCCCTAGATTGGCCAGCTCCCCCGTCTTTTCTGAGAATTAGCTTGAGTTTTCCGTAGACGTTGGCCTGAGTCGCCTAATCTCATAAGTTATAAGTTTAGGTTGTCCCGATAAAATACGCTAGAACGAGTGTGTTGGTCGAGTAGTGTGGAAAACTCGACTAATTTGTGGATATTGAATGTTTGTTATTGTGCAAAGGTTTGATTTGGATTTTTGGTTGATTGCATAGGCTAGTAGTTAAACTTGTTCATGCAAATTGACCTAACCCAACTTGAACTAAATAATAAAAAATTGAGTTAGAACGTTGGGGGTAAAACCTATATTCCTTTCTTTCTGTCATATCCTTCCGAAGTTTCATTTCCGCAGCTGCACGATATCTTATTCTCATAAATTTCGTTTGTTGCAATCAGATGGTGAACACCAGGCGCACCGGTTCCGGTTCTGACCAGCAGGAGCAGAACAACCAGGGTACTGGTCAGCCGCTACCGATGCCGCCACCACTGACCCCGGAGCAGTTCTTCCAGCTCCAGATGCAGATGATGGCTACCCTGAACAACACCGTTCAGGCTCTGCAGCAGATCCATGCTCAGCCACCGCCTCCTCCGCCGCCTCAGCCCCGTGACAGGCGTGCGGACTTCCTGAGAGGTCATCCGCCGACTTTCTCTCACGCCACGGACCCACTTCAGGCGGACGACTGGCTTCGCTCGGTGGAGCGCCAGTTGGTTGTTGCGCAGTGCGACGACCAGGAGCGAGTCCTGTACGCAGCAGGGCAGCTGCGAGGCTCCGCTCTTGACTGGTGGGAGTCCTACCCAGCTCGGGATCGTGAGGCCCTCACGTGGGACCAGTTCCGTGAGCGTTTCAGGAACCATCACATTCCTGAGGGCATCATGAAGATGAAGCAGAAGGAGTTCCGTGCTCTTAAGCAGGTAAAAATTTAACGGAATTCCCTACCATTCCTTTTGAGCTTGATCTATCCTTGATCTCTTTCGTAAAACCTAACCGATTGAGCGATTTCTATCCTTGTTATCTGTGTTCGTTATTTCAGGGATCGATGACGGTGACGGAGTACCGTGACCGTTTCCTTCAGCTTGCCCGCTACGCTCCTGCTAATGTCGCTCGTGATAGCGACAAGCAGGAGTACTTCAAGGAGGGGCTGGATGATCACATCCAGTATGCGCTGCTGAACCACCGCTTCGACAACTTCAACCAGCTGGTTGATGCGGCCCTCAACACCGAGCGCAAGCGCCGGGAGATTGAGGACAAGAAGAGGAAGATGGCTCCATCCTCTTCGGGCAGCAACACCCGTCCCCGCTACCAGTACCCTCCACAGCAGCAGCAGCAGAGGCCGCCCAGCAGTACCAGCAGCGGCAGCAGTTTCCGCCTCGTCTTCAGCAGCAGCAGCAGGCGGGACAGGGTCAGAGGCTTCCGGCGCCTCCGGCTCCACCAGCTCAGAGGCAGGGAGCGCCCACTCCTCCTCCTGGGCAGCAGGCCGCGGCACTTCCTCGAGTGTGCTTCCACTGCGGCGAGCCAGGGCACTACGCCAACGTCTGCCCCCGGAAGGCGCAGGCGGGACAGCAGGGGCGTGCAGCACCGCCCAAGGCCCCAGCTCAGGGCAGGGTGAACCACGTGACGGCCGAGTCAGCGGCCGAGGCTCCCAACGTGGTTATTGGTACGTTCATGGTTAATGCCCATCCTGCTACAGTGCTTTTTGATACTGGTGCTACACATTCTTTCATCACCCAGTCTTTTGTTGAGCATCATGGTATTCCTACTAGTACATTAAAGAGGTGCATGTTAGTATCTTCACCGGGAGGGCAGTTGAGGTCTCATGTCTTCTGTCCCAGAGTCAGTGTGGCCATAAGGGGGGTAGATTTCAGTGCGAATCTGATGGTGCTTGACTCCAAGGGCATTGATGTGATCCTTGGGATGGAGACTCTTGCTAAATGGGGAGTCCGGATAGATTGTGCTCAGAGGACGGTTCTTCTGTCGGCACCGGATGGTCAGGAGGTTACTGTTGGAGCAACGGAGCCTTCTGGATTTCTTCATCAGATGGAGGCTAGACCCACGGATGGTATTCGCGTGGTGTCGGAATTCCCGGATGTCTTTCCGGATGATCTGCCAGGTATGCCGCCTGATCGCGACATTGAGTTTTCTATTGATCTCTTGCCTGGCACAGCTCCTATTGCTAAGAGGCCCTATCGTATGGCTCCTGTCGAGCATGAGGAGGTTAAGAAGACTGTCGACGAGTTGCTAGCTAAGGGTTATATCCGTCGCAGTTTCTCTCCTTGGGCTTTTCCTGTATTGCTTGTAGAGAAGAAGGATGGCGCGAAGAGAATGTGCGTCGATTATCGGGATCTGAATGCAGTCACTATCAAGAACAAGCATCCATTGCCCCGTATTGAGGATCTCTTTGATCAGCTTCAGGGTGCTTGTTTATTTTCGAAGATTGATCTGCGTTCGGGTTATCATCAGCTGAAGATTCGTCCTGAGGATATTCAGAAGACGGCATTCACCTGCAAGTATGGTTTATACGAGTATACGGTCATGTCCTTCGGCTTGACTAATGCTCCGGCTTTCTTCATGCATCTGATGAACAAGGTTTTCATGGATTATCTGGACACCTTTGTGGTGATATTTATTGATGATATCCTGATATATTCCAAGTCAGAAGCGGAGCATGAGAAGCATCTGAGGCTTGTGTTGCAGAGGCTCAGAGAGCACAAGCTGTATGCCAAGCTCAGCAAGTGCGAGTTCTGGATTGACGAGGTCCCGTTCCTCGGTCATGTTATCTCCAAGGGAGGTATTGCTGTGGACCCCGGGAAGGTGAAGGATGTGCTTGACTGGGTTGTACCACAGACGGTGAAGGAAGTCCGCTCTTTTCTGGGCTTAGCAGGTTATTATCGGAGGTTCATTAAGAATTTCTCCAAGATTGCGAAGCCTTTGACTTCCTTGCTAGAGAAGGACGTGGGCTTTTCTTGGACGGATGAGCGTCAGAGTGCCTTTGAGGAGCTGAAGAAGAGGTTGACTACGGCGCCAGTCCTTACTCTGCCGGACCAGAGCAAGAGGTTCACAGTGTATTGTGATGCTTCGAGGGATGGTCTTGGTTGTGTTCTGATGCAGGAAGGCAGAGTGATAGCTTATGCTTCGCGGCAGTTACGCCGGCACGAGCTGAATTATCCCACTCATGATCTGGAGTTAGCCGCAGTGGTGCATGCTCTGAAGATATGGAGGCATTACTTGTTTGGGCAGAGGTGTGATATTTACACCGATCACAAGAGCCTCAAGTATATTTTCACTCAGAGTGAGCTGAATATGCGGCAGAGAAGATGGCTAGAGTTGGTCAAGGATTACGACCTGGAGATTCACTATCATCCGGGCAAGGCCAATGTTGTAGCAGATGCTCTGAGCAGGAAGAGCTATGTTAACATGGCCGTGGCTTTTCAGATGCCTCAGGAGTTATGTGAGGAGTTCGAGCAGTTGAGTCTGGGTTTCTTGCATCATACCTCGGGTACGTCGTTCGAGGTGGAACCCACTCTAGAGGCAGAGATCAGGCAGCATCAGAAGGAAGATCAGAAGCTGCAGGAGATTCGTGAGTTGCTCAAGATTGGCAAGGCCCCTCATTTCAGAGAGGATGATCAGGGTACCTTGTGGTACAAGGGTCGTATATGTGTGCCGGATGTAGCAGATCTCAGGAAGTTGATTCTGAGTGAGGCTCATGATACAGCGTATTCTATCCATCCAGGCAGCACGAAGATGTATTACGACTTGAAGGAACGATTCTGGTGGTTTGGAATGAAGCATTCCGTAGCGGAGTACGTGGCTATCTGCGACACTTGTCAGCGTGTCAAGGCAGAGCATCAGCGGCCAGCAGGGTTATTGCAGCCGTTGAAGATTCCAGAGTGGAAATGGGAGGAAATCACTATGGACTTCATTGTTGGCTTGCCTCGTACTCAGAAAGGGTACAACTCCATATGGGTAGTAGTGGATCGGTTGACGAAGGTTGCTCACTTCATCCCGGTGAACACTACTTACTCCGGTGCTAGACTCGCAGAGTTGTACATCTCCAGGATTGTCTGTCTGCATGGTGTTCCTAAGAAGATTATATCTGATCGAGGATCTCAGTTCACTTCACGGTTCTGGGAGCAGTTGCATGACTCGTTGGATACGAAGCTGCGCTTCAGTACTGCTTATCATCCTCAGACAGATGGACAGACAGAGAGAACCAACCAAGTGTTGGAGGATATGCTTCGAGCCTGTGCTATTCAGTATGGTACCAGCTGGGATAAATGCCTGCCGTATGCAGAGTTTTCTTATAACAACAGCTATCAGGCCAGTCTGAAGAAATCCCCGTTTGAAGCTCTGTATGGTCGGAAATGCAGGACTCCGTTGTATTGGGATCAGATTGGTGAGAAGCAAGTATTTGGTCCAGATATTGTTGAAGAGGCAGAACAGTTGGTACAGCAGGTGCGAGAAAATCTGAGGGTTGCTCAGACTCGTCAGAAGAGTTATGCAGATGTGCGTCGTCGAGATTTGACCTTTGCAGTAGGTGACCATGTGTATCTGAAGGTCTCGCCGATGAGAGGAATCCGCAGGTTTAATGTACGAGGGAAGCTAGCTCCTCGGTACATTGGTTCGTTCAAGGTGCTGGAACGGAAAGGAGAGGTGGCATATCGTCTGGAGTTGCCACTCAATCTCTCAGGAGTGCACGATGTGTTTCACGTGTCTCAGCTGAAGAAGTGCTTGAGAGTGCCAGAAGAGCAAGCACCGATAGAAGGGTTGGATGTGCAGGAGGATCTGACCTATGTCGAGCATCCAGTGAAGATTTTGGAGACATCTGAGAGAGTCACCCGAAACAAGAAGATCAAGATGTGCCGTGTTCAGTGGAGTCATCACACGGAGGATGAGGCTACTTGGGAGCGAGAAGACGAGCTGAGGAAGACGTATCCCGATCTCTTTGCTACCTAGCCTATCCGAATCTCGGGACGAGATTCCTGTAAGGGGGGTAGGTTTGTAACACCCTAAGGTAAATTTCTCATATTTTAATTAATTTATTTGGGCTTGAATAAATTTTCCAGGGTTTTCTCTAAATTATCTCGTATTTAAAGTAATTTTATAACACAAGTAATTAAAATTTATCATAGGATTAAATTGTTGGTGCATTCATGCTGGAGCATTATTTTTCTTGTGTGGAATTTATAGGGTTTGAATTCAAATTTATTTGAATTCAAATGAGTTGTTTGGTTGGTTTGAGTATAGGAAAGAAAAGGAAAGAAGAAAAAGGAAAAGAAAGGGCAGCCATTTCCTCTCCTTGGCCCAGCTCCCCTCTCCCCTCTCCCTCCCGCATGGGCCACGGCGGCCCAGCTCTTCTTTCCCCGCGGGCCCTCTCTCCCTCTCTTCCTTTCCCCAGCCCGAGGCCCAGCACCCCCCTTCCCTCTTTCTTCTCTCTCCGCGTGGGCCACGACCCCGGCCCGGTTCCCCCTCAGCCCCGCGCTCCCCTCTCTCTTCTCTCCCTCTGCCAGCCGGGCCCCACGTGTCGGCTCCCTCCCCCTTCTTTCTTTCCCCCTCCTCTGTTTTCTCCCCGCCGGCCGGCCCTTCGGCCGCTGGCCGTGGACCCGCTGCCGCGCTCCTGGGCCCTTTGCCCCGAGCTGCACCCGAGCCCGTGCCCTGGCCAGCCCTCGAGTTTTCCCTTGCTTCTAGAAACCACAGCGCCTGGATTTGGTCAAGCCGCAACGACTCCGGGAAGGGCGGAGTTCCGGTGCTCGATTGACCCGCACGCCGAGGCCGTCACGCCCTTTTTCTGAGCCCAGTCGCTCCCTCGTGCTCTCCTCAGCCGCCTCTGTTTTCCCAAACCTTCCCCTGTGCCCTAGCTCGGCCGTGTCACCGTGCGGACCAAGGACGGTGCCGCCCCTGCGCCGCCGCGACTGCATCACCGGCACCGCCAATTCTCCTCCGCCAGCGGTCGTTGCAGCTCCCAGGGGAGGTAAGGAACACGTCGAGTCCCTCTTCCCTCCCTTTTTCCTTCTGTGCTTGCCCGTTCCTCTTGTCACCGAGAGCCCGTGCCGCCTCCGTCGCGGGAAGCCCCAACCCGAGCCCCAATCCGCCACGTTAATCGCTCAGGTGAATTACCCGTGCCGTCGCCGTTCTCCAGAGCTTGACCTCGTCCTGAACGGAGGCCGGACGGCCGAGATCGGCCTAAGCCGGCGAGGCGCCGCCGCAGGGACGAGCTCCGGCGAGCAATCGCCGCCACCTGCGTCCCCAATTTCCCCCGGCCGTTGGATCGGTAGCCCACGTCCCAGATTAGATCGGGATCCCGTGAAATCGTGACCTTTGGATCTGGATCCAGTGGATCAAATCCACCCATACCGGTTCACCCTTGCTCGAATCTGAGCCGTCCGTTCCTGATCCGGCGCGTGAGATTTGATTTCCATTATGATAGGCCCTGGCGCGTTAGATCCCGATCGGACGGACGAAAACCGCGCATACCCCTTCGCGTAGCAGATCTAATCTGAGCCGCCCGACATTGATCCAACGATCCAGATTAAAACGTACCCTTTCAGCCTCGTCTTTTTGCTAAAGAGCCCTCGGGTTTTAAGGAAATCAACCCGCCGTCCAACCCTAGCTCAAAAATAATTACAAACAGGCCCTTTTCTTCCCTTTTAAACCCTGAGCTTTCTCGAATTTGAACCCGCAGTCCATGTGTGGTGTTTTCACGCGCTAGCCCCTGTGTCTAGCCTTTAATTAGGTTTTAGTCCTCGGTTTTTGTGCAGAAGCCCCTGGAAGTCCTGTTTTTCTTACAATTAGGTCCCTGGATCCTGTTTTAAGCGCAGTTTTCGCGTTTTAGCTCCGTTTTAAGTGTTCTTTATATGCACGCGATCGTTGTAACGCGTAGAATAGCTTTAGACTAGTTTTGTATGCTGTTTCTATGTGATGTTGTACTGTTTTCTTATAGTTTGTTCTTGTTATGCATGTGTGTATGTGTGGGCTATGTTTGATGATCGTGAGTAGACGCGGAGCCTTTGGAGCAGTACCAGGAGCAGCCGTCTTCCGAGCAGTTCGAGCAGCAGCCGGGAGAGTACGAGGAAGGCAAGTATAACATGAACCTCCTATCACTGTTAAATACAATTTCATACTGCATTTCAATTCTGTATACCTATAAGGACTTCCTAGCCACTTTTATATCCTTATATATATCCTATGGGTTGCATTTTGGTTAGTTGTGCTAGGTTGCTGCGCTATAACAAACCTTGGTCCTTTTTAATTAATTTGATTAATGGTCTTATGCAACTTAATTCTGGAGCCGACCCTCTGTGCTGTGTGCTTGAGTGGTTTGTGCGTCCTTAAAAGATGTTTTTGTTAGAAACATGGTTTAGGGGGCCAGCACGGTGCTTAGTGCTTGGTTGGCCACTCTCCATAAGGACCGGTTCATAGAGCGACAACCTGGGACAACCGCGCAACCACAAGACTGGTATGGGACGGTCTTGACTTACTAATTAGGTCATTTTGGTTCGGGAGTAACTTACCTGCGTGGGCAAGAGGGGTGGTAAGCTTCAATGGTCCCTGCTCCTCCGGCTTGGTCTGTGCTGTGTGTCTTGTACCCCCGGAGGTGGGCCCCATCGTCGCTGATCCAGAATCCTTAGCGGTTACACCTTACCAACGTGATCCTTTGTAACGGTCTCGTAGTGTGCTTGCTAGCCATCTCACCTAAGGAAGTGTGATGAACAACTAGCGTAGCTCACGACTTGTGGGTAAAGTTGTGCAACCTCTCGAGAGTGTAAAACTGATATATCAGCTGTGCTCACAGTCATGAGCGGCCCAGATCCTCCGTCTGATTAGTGGGGTTATCAACCTTTGATTAGGGAGATTCCCCGGGTGGTTTTGGTTGGATGGTTCTCAGTAGTTTTTAATTAATATTGATTAATTTATTATGCAATTGGGTTTATGGTAATTCATCCACTTGTAGTAATTAGCTTTAATAAAATTTGCCAAGACTAAAAGCTAATGCAGTTGAGTCAGCTAACCTTAGAGCCTCATGCTCGTGTTATACTTGTTGAGTACGAGTTTGTACTCACACTTGTCTCTCTACTCTTCTGTTCTATTTCGGCTATCTTCGACTGCTGCTCAGTGCCCGGCAATGTGGAGGACTACGTCAGCGGCTTCGACGACTTCTAGGCGTTTGTCTCCCAGTCGACGTCCCTGTGGCGTCCAGCTCTTCATGTATTCTCTTTTACGCTTCCGCAACTCTTGAACCGATTCTTGATTCGGTTGTAATAAAATAATTCATTTATGATTCATTTACGATTTATATTAATGTTATTCGTGACATGTGTTGTGATATCTTGATGATCTGTTGTATATATGCGTGACTTGATCCTGGCGCATATATGATTGCTCGATTTATGTTCTTATAAATCGGGTGTGACAAGGGTAGAAAAGAAAAAGGAAAGGAAAGGAAGGAGAAACAGTGGCCAGCCCAAAACCCTTCTCTCTTTCTCCCTCTCTCTCTCGGGCCTTCCTCTCCTCACTCCCGCATGGGCCACGGCGGCCCAGTTCCCCTTCTTCCTTCAGCCCGCGCCTCTATTCTCTCTTCTCCCCGCGTGGGCCACGCCCCGGCCCATTTCTTCCCTCAGCTGGTCACCCCGCGCGCTCCCCCTTTCCCTTCTCTCGCTGTCGCCCCGGGCCCGCGTGTCGGCACCTTTCTCCCCTTCCTCTGTTCTCTCCGGTGCTCAATGACCTCCGAACCCGCCGGCGAGCTTCCCCTCTGGGCCCGCACGCCGAGGCCTCGACCCCCGTCCTTAAGTGGCCCCGCAGCCTCCACCCACCTGTGCCTACCTGCGCTCTAACCCTAGCCGCCACCGAAGGTCTCCAGTGCCGCCGCCTCTTCCTTCCACGCTCCGGTCATCTCGGCCTCACCGTTGAGCCGCCGCTCTGCCGTGCCACAGACCCCGGTAAGCCCCACCGCCTCGCCTGGAGGCTTCCCACGCCCAGCAATTGTGCCCCGAGCCTCTGCATCCCCGGGTCTTCGCGAAGAGACCGCCGCCGGTGAGCCGCTCCGCCCCCGCAATTCTTCGTCGCCGGCGACCCTTGAACCTCCCTAACCCCTCTGGCACCTTCACAAGATCTCCACGCAACGGTCCCCGGTGATCAATAGCTCAGAGAGCCTTGGCAACACCCCTTCCCGCGGAAGCCCGATCTTCCCCGCCGCCGGTCGTCGTCGTTTCCCTCGCTCCGCTGCGTCTCCAGCCTCCACGGCCCTTCGGTGAGCCTTACCCTCTTCCCTTGCCCCTTTTGCGCCCAGTGCCGTAGGTCGTAGACCGCCCCAGGGGCCGGAACCGCGCTCACGCGGTACGCCGGCGAACCCGAGCCGCCCCTCGCCGTGGAGGGCAACCACCCGAGCCCTATTTCACTCTCTTGAGCACCTAGATGAGTTCCCCGTGCCGCGCCCTACCTCTAGGGCTTGATGTCGTTCCAAACCGAGCCCGGAGCACCGAGATTGGCCAACTCCGGTGAAGCGCCGCCGCGGGAGCCGAGCTCCGGTGACCTTCCCCGCCGCCGGATCCCTTCTCTATCTCCTGAGCCGTTTGATGCTAATCCAGTGGTCCAGATCCATCCCACGCGCGAGTCAAATGGGAGGCGTACCGGTCAGCGCCTGTAGTTTTGCTAAAGAGTCCCTGCGTTTTCCTGCAATCAACCCGCCGTCCAGCCCTAGTTAAAAGTATTTACAGACGGGTCCTTTTATTCCCGTTTGACCCCCTGAGCTTCCTGAATTTTGAACCCGCGGTCCATGTCTTGGGTTTTCTCGCGCTAGCCCCTGAGTCTAGGGTTTAATTACGTTTAAGTCCTCAGTTTTTTGTGCAGAACCCCCTGGAAGTTAGGTTTTTCTTATAAATAAGTCCCTGGATCTTGTTTTAAGCGTAGTTTTCGCGTTTTAGCTCCGTTTTAGGTGTTCTTTATATCCATGCGATCGTTGTAACGCGTAGAATAGTTCTAGGCCAGTTTTATGTGCTGTTCCATTGTCTTGGTGCACTGTTGCTTATATTTTGCTATTGTTTGCATGTGTGTGCATGTGTGGCCCATGTCTTGCTGTTACGATCGTGAGTAGACGTCGAGCCACCGGAGCAGTACCAGGAGCAGCCATCTTCCGAGCAGTTCAAGCAGCAGCCGGGAGAGTATGAGGAAAGCAAGTATAACATGAACATCCTATCACTTTTAAATACAATTTCATACTGCATTTTAATTCTGTATGCCTATAAGGATTTCCTAGTCACCTTTATATCCTTTATATATCCTTTGGGATTGCATTCTTGGTTAGTTGTGCTAGGTTGCTGCGCTATAACAAATCTCGGTCCTTTTTAATTAATTTGATTAATGGTCTTATGCAACTTAATTCTGGAGCCGACCCTCTGTGCTGTGTGCTTGAGTGGTTTGTGCGTCCTTAAAAGATGTTTTTGTTAGAAACATGGTTTAGGGGGCCAGCACGGTGCTTAGTGCTTGGTTGGCCACTCTCCATAAGGACCGGTTCATAGAGCGACAACCTGGGACAACCGCGCAACCACAAGACTGGAATGGGACGGTCTTGACTTACTAATTAGGTCATTTTGGTTCGGGAGTAACTTACCTGCGTGGGCAAGAGGGGTGGTAAGCTTCAATGGTCCCTGCTCCTCCGGCTTGGTCTGTGCTGTGTGTCTTGTACCCCCGGAGGTGGGCCCCATCGTCGCTGATCCAGAATCCTTAGCGGTTACACCTTACCAACGTGATCCTTTGTAACGGTCTCGTAGTGTGCTTGCTAGCCATCTCACCTAAGGAAGTGTGATGAACAACTAGCGTAGCTCACGACTTGTGGGTAAAGTTGTGCAACCTCTCGAGAGTGTAAAACTGATATATCAGCTGTGCTCACAGTCATGAGCGGCCCAGATCCTCCGTCTGATTAGTGGGGTTATCAACCTTTGATTAGGGAGATTCCCCGGGTGGTTTTGGTTTGGATGGTTCTCAGTAGTTCTTAATTAATATTGATTAATTCTTATGCAATTGGGTCATGGTAATTCATCCACATGTAGTAATTAGTTTTAATAAAATTCGCCAAGATTAAAAGCTAATGCAGTTGAGTCAGCTAACCTTAGAGCCTCATACTCGTGTTATACTTGTTGAGTACGAGTTTGTACTCACCCTTGCCTCTCTACTCTTCTGTTCTTTTCGGATATCTTCGACTGCTGCTCAGTGCCCGGCAACGTGGAGGATTACGTCAGCGGCTTCGACGACTTCTAGGCGTTTGTCTCCCAGTCGACGTCCCTGTGGCGCCCAGCTCTTCATGTATCTCCTTTACGCTTCCGCAACTCTTGAACCGATTCTTGATTCGGTTGTAATGAAATAATTCATTTATGCTTCATTTACGATTTATATTAATGTTATTCCTGACATGTTTTGTGATATCTTGATAATCTGTTGTATATATGTGTGACTTGATCCTGGCGCATATATGACTGCTCGATTTATGTTCTTATAAATCGGGTGTGACAGATTGGTATCAGAGCCGTGTTGACTGTAGGACGAAGCCTAGGTAGAATGCAGTCAAGAACACTGTTCAGGCTCTGCAGCAGATGCATGCTCAGCCACCGCCTCCACCGCCGCCTCAGCCCCGTGATAGGCGTGCAGATTTCCTGAGAGGTCACCCGCCGACCTTCTCTCACGCCACGGACCCACTCCTGGCGGACGACTGGCTTCGCTCGGTGGAGCGCCAGTTGGTTGTTGCGCAGTGCGACGACCGGGAGCGAGTCCTTTACGCAGCAGGGCAGCTGCGAGGATCTGCTCTTGAGTGGTGGGAGTCCTACCCAGCTCGAGATCGTGATGCTCTCACGTGGGACCAGTTCCGTGAGCGTTTCAGGAACCATCACATCCCTGAGGGCATTATGAAGATGAAGCAGAAGGAGTTCCGTGCCCTTAAGCAGGTAAATTTGAATGGAATTCTCTGCAATTTCTTTTGAGCTTGGTCTATCCTTGATCTCTTTCGTAAACCTGACAAATTGAGCGATTTCTATCCTTGTTATCTGTGTTCGTTATCTCAGGGATCTATGACGGTGACGGAGTACCGTGACCGTTTCCTTCAGCTTGCCCGCTACGCCCCTGCTGACGTCGCTCATGATAGCGACAAGCAGGAGTACTTTAAGGAGGGGCTGGATGATCACATCCAGTATGCGCTGCTGAACCACCACTTCGACAACTTCAACCAGCTGGTTGATGCGGCCCTCAACACCGAGCGCAAGCGCCGGGAGATTGAGGATAAGAAGAGGAAGATGGCTCCATCCTCTTTGGGCAGCAACACTCGTCCCCGCTATCAGCATCCCCCACAGCAGCAGCAGAGGCCGCCCCAGCAGTACCAGCAGTGGCAGCAGTACCCGCCTCGTCCCCAGCAGCAGCAGCAGGCGGGGCAGGGTCAGAGGCTTCCAGCGCCTCCGGCTCCACCAGCTCAGAGGCAGGGAGCGCCCACCCCTCCTACTGGGCAGCAGGCCGCTGCACTTCCCCGAGTGTGCTTCCACTGCGGCGAGCCAGGGCACTACGCCAATGTCTGCCCTCGGAAGGCACAGGCAGGACAGCAGGGGCGTGCAGCACCGCCCAAGGCCCCAGCTCAGGGCAGGGTGAACCACGTGACGGCCGAGTCAGCGGCCGAGGCTCCTAACGTGGTGATTGGTACGTTCATGGTCAACACCCATCCTGCTACAGTGCTTTTTGATACTGGTGCTACACATTCTTTCATCACCCAGTCTTTTGTTGAGCATCATGGCATTCCTACTAGCACATTAAAGAGGTGCATGTTAGTATCTTCACCGGGAGGACAGTTGAGGTCTCATGTCTTCTGTCCCAGAGTCAGTGTGGCCATAAGGGGGGTAGATTTCAGTGCGAATCTGATGGTGCTAGACTCCAAGGGCATTGATGTGATCCTCGGAATGGAGACTCTTGCTAAGTGGGGAGTCCGGATAGATTGTGCTCAGAGGACGGTTCTTCTGTCAGCACCGGATGGTCAGGAGGTCACTGTTGGTGCCATAGAGCCTTCTGGATTTCTTCATCAGATGGAGGCTAGACCCACGGATGGTATTCGCGTGGTGTCTGAATTCCCGGATGTCTTTCCGGATGATTGCCAGGTATGCCGCCTGATCGCGACATTGAGTTTTCCATTGATCTCTTGCCTGGCACAGCTCCTATTGCTAAGAGGCCCTATCGTATGGCTCCGGTCGAGCATGAGGAGGTTAAGAAGACTGTCGACGAGTTGCTAGCTAAGGGTTATATCCATCGCAGTTTCTCTCCTTGGGCTTTTCCTGTATTGCTTGTAGAGAAGAAGGATGGCGCGAAGAGGATGTGCGTCGATTACCGGGATCTGAATGCAGTCACTATCAAGAACAAGCATCCATTGCCCCGTATTGAGGATCTCTTTGATCAGCTTTAGGGTGCTTGTGTATTCTCGAAGATTGATCTGCGTTCGGGTTATCATCAGCTGAAGATTCGTCCTGAGGATATTCAGAAGACGGCATTCACCTGCAAGTATGGGTTATACGAGTATATGGTCATGTCCTTCGGCTTGACCAATGCTCCGGCTTTCTTCATGCATCTGATGAACAAGGTTTTCATGGATTATCTGGACACCTTTGTGGTGATATTTATTGATGATATCCTGATATATTCCAAGTCAGAAGCGGAGCATGAGAAGTATCTGAGGCTTGTGTTGCAGAGGCTCAGAGAGCACAAGCTGTATGCCAAGCTCAGCAAGTGCGAGTTCTGGATTGACGAGGTTCCGTTCCTCGGTCATGTTATCTCCAAGGGAGGTATTGCTGTGGACCCCGGGAAGGTGAAGGATGTGCTTGACTGGGTTTTACCGCAGACGGTGAAGGAAGTTCGCTCTTTCTTGGGTTTAGCAGGTTATTATCGGAGGTTCATTGAGAATTTCTCCAAGATTGCGAAGCCCTTGACTTCCTTGCTGGAGAAGGGTGTGGATTTCACTTGGACTGATGAGCGTCAGAAGGCCTTCGAGGAGCTGAAGAAGAGGTTGACTACGGCGCCAGTCCTTACTCTGCCAGACCAGAGCAAGAGGTTCACAGTGTATTGTGATGCTTCGAGGGATGGTCTTGGTTGCATCCTGATGCAGGAGGGTAGAGTGATAGCTTATGCCTCGCGGTAGTTGCGCCGGCATGAGCTGAATTATCCCACTCATGATCTGGAGTTAGCCGCAGTTGTGCATGCTCTGAAGATATGGAGGCATTACTTGTTCGGGCAGAGGTGTGATATTTACACCGATCACAAGAGCCTCAAGTATATTTTCACTCAGAGTGAGTTGAATATGCGGCAGAGAAGATGGCTAGAGTTGGTCAAGGATTATGACCTGGAGATTCACTACCATCCGGGCAAGGCCAATGTTGTAGCAGATGCTCTGAGCAGGAAGAGCTATGTTAACATGGCCGTGGCTTTCCAGATGCCTCAGGAGTTATGCGAGGAGTTTGAGCAGTTGAGTCTGGGTTTCCTGCATCATACCTCGGGTACATCGTTCGAGGCGGAACCCACTCTAGAGGCAGAGATCAGGCAGCATCAGAAGGAAGATAAGAAGTTGCAGGAGATTCATGAGTTGCTCAAGATTGGCAAGGCTCCTCATTTCAGAGAGGATGATCAGGGTACCTTGTGGTACAAGGGTCGTATATGTGTGCCGGATGTGAATGACCTCAGGAGGTTGATTCTGAGTGAGGCTCATGATACAGCATATTCTATCCATCCTGGCAGCATAAAGATGTATTACGACCTGAAGGAACGATTCTGGTGGTATGGAATGAAGCGTTCCGTTGCAGAGTACGTGGCTATCTGCGACACTTGTCAGCGTGTCAAGGCAGAGCATCAGAGGCCAGCAGGATTATTGCAGCCGTTGAAGATTCCAGAGTGGAAATGGGAGGAAATCACTATGGACTTCATTGTTGGCTTGCCTCGTACTCAGAAAGGGTACAATTCCATATGGGTAGTAGTGGACCGGTTGACGAAGGTTGCTCACTTCATTCCGGTGAACACTACTTACTCTGGTGCTAGACTCGCAGAGTTGTACATCTCCAGGATTGTCTGTCTGCATGGTGTTCCAAGGAAGATTATATCTGACCGAGGATCTCAGTTCACTTCACGGTTCTGGGAGCAATTGCATGATTCGTTGGATATGAAGCTGCGCTTCAGTACTGCTTATCATCCTCAGACAGATGGGCAGACAGAGAGAACCAACCAAGTGTTGGAGGATATGCTTCGAGCCTGTGCTATTCAGTATGGTACCAGCTGGGATAAATGCCTGCCATATGCCGAGTTTTCGTATAACAACAGTTATCAGGTCAGTCTGAAGAAGTCTCCTTTCGAGGCCTTGTATGGTCGAAAATGCAGGACTCCGCTGTATTGGGATCAGATTGGTGAGAGGCAGGTGTTTGGTCCGGATATTGTTGAGGAGGCCGAACAGCTGGTACAGCAGGTGCGAGAGAACCTGAGGGTCGCTCAGACTCGTCAGAAGAGCTACGCGGATGTGCGTCGTCGAGATTTGACCTTTGCAGTGGGTGATCATGTATACCTGAAGGTCTCGCCGATGAGAGGAATCCGCAGGTTCAATGTGAGAGGGAAGCTAGCCCCTCGATATATTGGTCCGTTCAAGGTGTTGGAACGGAAAGGTGAGGTGGCATATCGTTTGGAGTTGCCACTCAATCTCTCAGGAGTGCACGATGTGTTCCACGTGTCTCAGCTGAAGAAGTGCTTGAGAGTGCCAGAAGAGCAAGCACCGATAGAAGGGTTGGATGTGCAGGAGGATCTGACCTACGTCGAGCATCCGGTGAAGATTCTGGAGACGTCTGAGAGAGTTACCAGAAACAAGAAGATCAAGATGTGTCAGGTTCAGTGGAGTCATCATACGGAGGATGAGGCTACTTGGGAGCGAGAAGATGAGCTGAGAAAGATATATCCCGATCTCTTTGCTAGGTAGCCTATTCGAATCTCGGGACGAGATTCCAAGCCCGGAGCACCGAGATTGGCCAACTCCAGCGAAGCGCCGCCGCGGGAGCCGAGCTCCAGTGACCTTCCCCGCCGCCGGATCCCTTCTCTATCTCCTGAGCCGTTTGATGCTGATCCAGTGGTCCAGATCCATCCCACGCGCGAGTCAAACGGGAGGCGTACCGGTCAGCGCTGGTAGTTTTGCTAAAGAGTCCCTGTGTTTTCCTGCAATCAACCCGCCGTCCAGCCCTAGTTAAAAGTATTTACAGACGGGTCCTTTTATTCCCGTTTGACCCCCTGAGCTTCCTGAATTTTGAACCCGCGGTCCATGTCTTGGGTTTTCTCGCGCTAGCCCCTGAGTCTAGGGTTTAATTACGTTTAAGTCCTCAGTTTTTTGTGCAGAACCCCCTGGAAGTTAGGTTTTTCTTATAAATAAGTCCCTGGATCTTGTTTTAAGCGTAGTTTTCGCGTTTTAGCTCCGTTTTAGGTGTTCTTTATATCCATGCGATCGTTGTAACGCGTAGAATAGTTCTAGGCCAGTTTTATGTGCTGTTCCATTGTCTTGGTGCACAGTTGCTTATATTTTGCTATTGTTTGCATGTGTGTGCATGTGTGGCCCATGTCTTGCTGTTACGATCGTGAGTAGACGTCGAGCCACCGGAGCAGTACCAGGAGCAGCCATCTTCCGAGCAGTTCAAGCAGCAGCCGGGAGAGTATGAGGAAAGCAAGTATAACATGAACATCCTATCACTTTTAAATACAATTTCATACTGCATTTTAATTCTGTATGCCTATAAGGATTTCCTAGTCACCTTTATATCCTTTATATATCCTTTGGGATTGCATTCTTGGTTAGTTGTGCTAGGTTGCTGCGCTATAACAAATCTCGGTCCTTTTTAATTAATTTGATTAATGGTCTTATGCAACTTAATTCTGGAGCCGACCCTCTGTGCTGTGTGCTTGAGTGGTTTGTGCGTCCTTAAAAGATGTTTTTGTTAGAAACATGGTTTAGGGGGCCAGCACGGTGCTTAGTGCTTGGTTGGCCACTCTCCATAAGGACCGGTTCATAGAGCGACAACCTGGGACAACCGCGCAACCACAAGACTGGAATGGGACGGTCTTGACTTACTAATTAGGTCATTTTGGTTCGGGAGTAACTTACCTGCGTGGGCAAGAGGGGTGGTAAGCTTCAATGGTCCCTGCTCCTCCGGCTTGGTCTGTGCTGTGTGTCTTGTACCCCCGGAGGTGGGCCCCATCGTCGCTGATCCAGAATCCTTAGCGGTTACACCTTACCAACGTGATCCTTTGTAACGGTCTCGTAGTGTGCTTGCTAGCCATCTCACCTAAGGAAGTGTGATGAACAACTAGCGTAGCTCACGACTTGTGGGTAAAGTTGTGCAACCTCTCGAGAGTGTAAAACTGATATATCAGCTGTGCTCACAGTCGTGAGCGGCCCAGATCCTCCGTCTGATTAGTGGGGTTATCAACCTTTGATTAGGGAGATTCCCCGGGTGGTTTTGGTTTGGATGGTTCTCAGTAGTTCTTAATTAATATTGATTAATTCTTATGCAATTGGGTCATGGTAATTCATCCACATGTAGTAATTAGTTTTAATAAAATTCGCCAAGATTAAAAGCTAATGCAGTTGAGTCAGCTAACCTTAGAGCCTCATACTCGTGTTATACTTGTTGAGTACGAGTTTGTACTCACCTTGCCTCTCTACTCTTCTGTTTTTTTCGGATATCTTCGACTGCTGCTCAGTGCCCGGCAACGTGGAGGATTACGTCAGCGGCTTCGACGACTTCTAGGCGTTTGTCTCCCAGTCGACGTCCCTGTGGCGCCCAGCTCTTCATGTATCTCCTTTACGCTTCCGCAACTCTTGAACCGATTCTTGATTCGGTTGTAATGAAATAATTCATTTATGCTTCATTTACGATTTATATTAATGTTATTCCTGACATGTTTTGTGATATCTTGATAATCTGTTGTATATATGTGTGACTTGATCCTGGCGCATATATGACTGCTCGATTTATGTTCTTATAAATCGGGTGTGACAGATTGGTATCAGAGCCGTGTTGACTGTAGGACGAAGCCTAGGTAGAATGCAGTCAAGAACACTGTTCAGGCTCTGCAGCAGATGCATGCTCAGCCACCACCTCCACCGCCGCCTCAGCCCCGTGATAGGCGTGCAGATTTCCTGAGAGGTCACCCGCCGACCTTCTCTCACGCCACGGACCCACTCCTGGCGGACGACTGGCTTCGCTCGGTGGAGCGCCAGTTGGTTGTTGCGCAGTGCGACGACCGGGAGCGAGTCCTTTACGCAGCAGGGCAGCTGCGAGGATCTGCTCTTGACTGGTGGGAGTCCTACCCAGCTCGAGATCGTGATGCTCTCACGTGGGACCAGTTCCGTGAGCGTTTCAGGAACCATCACATCCCTGAGGGCATTATGAAGATGAAGCAGAAGGAGTTCCGTGCCCTTAAGCAGGTAAATTTGAATGGAATTCTCTGCAATTTCTTTTGAGCTTGGTCTATCCTTGATCTCTTTCGTAAACCTGACAAATTGAGCGATTTCTATCCTTGTTATCTGTGTTCGTTATCTCAGGGATCTATGACGGTGACGGAGTACCGTGACCGTTTCCTTCAGCTTGCCCGCTACGCCCCTGGTGACGTCGCTCATGATAGCGACAAGCAGGAGTACTTTAAGGAGGGGCTGGATGATCACATCCAGTATGCGCTGCTGAACCACCGCTTCGACAACTTCAACCAGCTGGTTGATGCGGCCCTCAACACCGAGCGCAAGCGCCGGGAGATTGAGGATAAGAAGAGGAAGATGGCTCCATCCTCTTTGGGCAGCAACACTCGTCCCCGCTATCAGCATCCCCCACAGCAGCAGCAGAGGCCGCCCCAGCAGTACCAGCAGTGGCAGCAGTACCCGCCTCGTCCCCAGCAGCAGCAGCAGGCGGGGCAGGGTCAGAGGCTTCCAGCGCCTCCGGCTCCACCAGCTCAGAGGCAGGGAGCGCCCACCCCTCCTACTGGGCAGCAGGCCGCTGCACTTCCCCGAGTGTGCTTCCACTGCGGCGAGCCAGGGCACTACGCCAATGTCTGCCCTCGGAAGGCACAGGCAGGACAGCAGGGGCGTGCAGCACCGCCCAAGGCCCCAGCTCAGGGCAGGGTGAACCACGTGACGGCCGAGTCAGCGGCCGAGGCTCCTAACGTGGTGATTGGTACGTTCATGGTCAACACCCATCCTGCTACAGTGCTTTTTGATACTGGTGCTACACATTCTTTCATCACCCAGTCTTTTGTTGAGCATCATGGCATTCCTACTAGCACATTAAAGAGGTGCATGTTAGTATCTTCACCGGGAGGACAGTTGAGGTCTCATGTCTTCTGTCCCAGAGTCAGTGTGGCCATAAGGGGGGTAGATTTCAGTGCGAATCTGATGGTGCTAGACTCCAAGGGCATTGATGTGATCCTCGGAATGGAGACTCTTGCTAAGTGGGGAGTCCGGATAGATTGTGCTCAGAGGACGGTTCTTCTGTCAGCACCGGATGGTCAGGAGGTCACTGTTGGTGCCACAGAGCCTTCTGGATTTCTTCATCAGATGGAGGCTAGACCCACGGATGGTATTCGCGTGGTGTCTGAATTCCCGGATGTCTTTCCGGATGATTGCCAGGTATGCCGCCTGATCGCGACATTGAGTTTCCATTGATCTCTTGCCTGGCACAGCTCCTATTGCTAAGAGGCCCTATCGTATGGCTCCGGTCGAGCATGAGGAGGTTAAGAAGACTGTCGACGAGTTGCTAGCTAAGGGTTATATCCGTCGCAGTTTCTCTCCTTGGGCTTTTCCTGTATTGCTTGTAGAGAAGAAGGATGGCGCGAAGAGGATGTGCGTCGATTACCGGGATCTGAATGCAGTCACTATCAAGAACAAGCATCCATTGCCCCGTATTGAGGATCTCTTTGATCAGCTTCAGGGTGCTTGTGTATTCTCGAAGATTGATCTGCGTTCGGGTTATCATCAGCTGAAGATTCGTCCTGAGGATATTCAGAAGACGGCATTCACCTGCAAGTATGGGTTATACGAGTATATGGTCATGTCCTTCGGCTTGACCAATGCTCCGGCTTTCTTCATGCATCTGATGAACAAGGTTTTCATGGATTATCTGGACACCTTTGTGGTGATATTTATTGATGATATCCTGATATATTCCAAGTCAGAAGCGGAGCATGAGAAGTATCTGAGGCTTGTGTTGCAGAGGCTCAGAGAGCACAAGCTGTATGCCAAGCTCAGCAAGTGCGAGTTCTGGATTGACGAGGTTCCGTTCCTCGGTCATGTTATCTCCAAGGGAGGTATTGCTGTGGACCCCGGGAAGGTGAAGGATGTGCTTGACTGGGTTTTACCGCAGACGGTGAAGGAAGTTCGCTCTTTCTTGGGTTTAGCAGGTTATTATCGGAGGTTCATTGAGAATTTCTCCAAGATTGCGAAGCCCTTGACTTCCTTGCTGGAGAAGGGTGTGGATTTCACTTGGACTGATGAGCGTCAGAAGGCCTTCGAGGAGCTGAAGAAGAGGTTGACTACGGCGCCAGTCCTTACTCTGCCAGACCAGAGCAAGAGGTTCACAGTGTATTGTGATGCTTCGAGGGATGGTCTTGGTTGCATCCTGATGCAGGAGGGTAGAGTGATAGCTTATGCCTCGCGGTAGTTGCGCCGGCATGAGCTGAATTATCCCACTCATGATCTGGAGTTAGCCGCAGTTGTGCATGCTCTGAAGATATGGAGGCATTACTTGTTCGGGCAGAGGTGTGATATTTACACCGATCACAAGAGCCTCAAGTATATTTTCACTCAGAGTGAGTTGAATATGCGGCAGAGAAGATGGCTAGAGTTGGTCAAGGATTATGACCTGGAGATTCACTACCATCCGGGCAAGGCCAATGTTGTAGCAGATGCTCTGAGCAGGAAGAGCTATGTTAACATGGCCGTGGCTTTCCAGATGCCTCAGGAGTTATGCGAGGAGTTTGAGCAGTTGAGTCTGGGTTTCCTGCATCATACCTCGGGTACATCGTTCGAGGCGGAACCCACTCTAGAGGCAGAGATCAGGCAGCATCAGAAGGAAGATAAGAAGTTGCAGGAGATTCATGAGTTGCTCAAGATTGGCAAGGCTCCTCATTTCAGAGAGGATGATCAGGGTACCTTGTGGTACAAGGGTCGTATATGTGTGCCGGATGTGAATGACCTCAGGAGGTTGATTCTGAGTGAGGCTCATGATACAGCATATTCTATCCATCCTGGCAGCATAAAGATGTATTACGACCTGAAGGAACGATTCTGGTGGTATGGAATGAAGCGTTCCGTTGCAGAGTACGTGGCTATCTGCGACACTTGTCAGCGTGTCAAGGCAGAGCATCAGAGGCCAGCAGGATTATTGCAGCCGTTGAAGATTCCAGAGTGGAAATGGGAGGAAATCACTATGGACTTCATTGTTGGCTTGCCTCGTACTCAGAAAGGGTACAATTCCATATGGGTAGTAGTGGACCGGTTGACGAAGGTTGCTCACTTCATTCCGGTGAACACTACTTACTCTGGTGCTAGACTCGCAGAGTTGTACATCTCCAGGATTGTCTGTCTGCATGGTGTTCCAAGGAAGATTATATCTGACCGAGGATCTCAGTTCACTTCACGGTTCTGGGAGCAATTGCATGATTCGTTGGATATGAAGCTACGCTTCAGTACTGCTTATCATCCTCAGACAGATGGGCAGACAGAGAGAACCAACCAAGTGTTGGAGGATATGCTTCGAGCCTGTGCTATTCAGTATGGTACCAGCTGGGATAAATGCCTGCCATATGCCGAGTTTTCGTATAACAACAGTTATCAGGTCAGTCTGAAGAAGTCTCCTTTCGAGGCCTTGTATGGTCGAAAATGCAGGACTCCGCTGTATTGGGATCAGATTGGTGAGAGGCAGGTGTTTGGTCCGGATATTGTTGAGGAGGCCGAACAGCTGGTACAGCAGGTGCGAGAGAACCTGAGGGTCGCTCAGACTCGTCAGAAGAGCTACGCGGATGTGCGTCGTCGAGATTTGACCTTTGCAGTGGGTGATCATGTATACCTGAAGGTCTCGCCGATGAGAGGAATCCGCAGGTTCAATGTGAGAGGGAAGCTAGCCCCTCGATATATTGGTCCGTTCAAGGTGTTGGAACGGAAAGGTGAGGTGGCATATCGTTTGGAGTTGCCACTCAATCTCTCAGGAGTGCACGATGTGTTCCACGTGTCTCAGCTGAAGAAGTGCTTGAGAGTGCCAGAAGAGCAAGCACCGATAGAAGGGTTGGATGTGCAGGAGGATCTGACCTACGTCGAGCATCCGGTGAAGATTCTGGAGACGTCTGAGAGAGTTACCAGAAACAAGAAGATCAAGATGTGTCAGGTTCAGTGGAGTCATCATACGGAGGATGAGGCTACTTGGGAGCGAGAAGATGAGCTGAGAAAGATATATCCCGATCTCTTTGCTAGCTAGCCTATTCGAATCTCGGGACGAGATTCCAAGCCCGGAGCACCGAGATTGGCCAACTCCAGCGAAGCGCCGCCGCGGGAGCCGAGCTCCAGTGACCTTCCCCGCCGCCGGATCCCTTCTCTATCTCCTGAGCCGTTTGATGCTGATCCAGTGGTCCAGATCCATCCCACGCGCGAGTCAAACGGGAGGCGTACCGGTCAGCGCTGGTAGTTTTGCTAAAGAGTCCCTGTGTTTTCCTGCAATCAACCCGCCGTCCAGCCCTAGTTAAAAGTATTTACAGACGGGTCCTTTTATTCCCGTTTGACCCCCTGAGCTTCCTGAATTTTGAACCCGCGGTCCATGTCTTGGGTTTTCTCGCGCTAGCCCCTGAGTCTAGGGTTTAATTACGTTTAAGTCCTCAGTTTTTTTTGCAGAACCCCCTGGAAGTTAGGTTTTTCTTATAAATAAGTCCCTGGATCTTGTTTTAAGCGTAGTTTTCGCGTTTTAGCTCCGTTTTAGGTGTTCTTTATATCCATGCGATCGTTGTAACGCGTAGAATAGTTCTAGGCCAGTTTTATGTGCTGTTCCATTGTCTTGGTGCACAGTTGCTTATATTTTGCTATTGTTTGCATGTGTGTGCATGTGTGGCCCATGTCTTGATGTTACGATCGTGAGTAGACGTCGAGCCACCGGAGCAATACCAGGAGCAGCCATCTTCTGAGCAGTTCAAGCAGCAGCCGGGAGAGTACGAGGAAGGCAAGTATAACATGAACATCCTATCACTTTTAAATATAATTTCATACTGCATTTTAATTCTGTATGCCTATAAGGATTTCCTAGTCACCTTTATATCCTTTATATATCCTTTGGGATTGCATTCTTGGTTAGTTGTGCTAGGTTGCTGCGCTATAACAAATCTCGGTCCTTTTTAATTAATTTGATTAATGGTCTTATGCAACTTAATTCTGGAGCCGACCCTCTGTGCTGTGTGCTTGAGTGGTTTGTGCGTCCTTAAAAGATGTTTTTGTTAGAAACATGGTTTAGGGGGCCAGCACGGTGCTTAGTGTTTGGTTGGCCACTCTCCATAAGGACCGGTTCATAGAGCGACAACCTGGGACAACCGCGCAACCACAAGACTGGAATGGGACGGTCTTAACTTACTAATTAGGTCATTTTGGTTCGGGAGTAACTTACCTGCGTGGGCAAGAGGGGTGGTAAGCTTCAATGGTCCCTGCTCCTCCGGCTTGGTCTGTGCTGTGTGTCTTGTACCCCCGGAGGTGGGCCCCATCGTCGCTGATCCAGAATCCTTAGCGGTTACACCTTACCAACGTGATCCTTTGTAACGGTCTCGTAGTGTGCTTGCTAGCCATCTCACCTAAGGAAGTGTGATGAACAACTAGCGTAGCTCACGACTTGTGGGTAAAGTTGTGCAACCTCTCGAGAGTGTAAAACTGATATATCAGCTGTGCTCACAGTCATGAGCGGCCCAGATCCTCCGTCTGATTAGTGGGGTTATCAACCTTTGATTAGGGAGATTCCCCGGGTGGTTTTGGTTTGGATGGTTCTCAGTAGTTCTTAATTAATATTGATTAATTCTTATGCAATTGGGTCATGGTAATTCATCCACATGTAGTAATTAGCTTTAATAAAATTCGCCAAGATTAAAAGCTAATGCAGTTGAGTCAGCTAACCTTAGAGCCTCATACTCGTGTTATACTTGTTGAGTACGAGTTTGTACTCACCCTTGCCTCTCTACTCTTCTGTTCTTTTCAGATATCTTTGACTGCTGCTCAGTGCCCGGCAACGTGGAGGATTACGTCAGCGGCTTCGACGACTTCTAGGCGTTTGTCTCCCAGTCGACGTCCCTGTGGCGCCCAGCTCTTCATGTATCTCCTTTACGCTTCCGCAACTCTTGAACCGATTCTTGATTCGGTTATAATGAAATAATTCATTTATGCTTCATTTACGATTTATATTAATGTTATTCCTGACATGTGTTGTGATATCTTGATAATCTGTTGTATATATGTGTGACTTGATCCTGGCGCATATATGACTGCTTGATTTATGTTCTTATAAATCGGGTGTGACAGCAAACCCGATTCGTCCTGAACGCGACGAAGGACAAGGTCGCCAATGCTAAACGACCTTTCCTTAATGTTGCGATCATGATATCGCCGGATTCCCTGTAGGTAACGGGCTGACTGGACGAGAGCAGAGCAGCGAGCCTCTTCGACAGAGTCCAAGTCCAGCTGTCGTGCTTCGTCCGCCTCGCCTTCTTTATACATCTCAACCCTTGGGGATTTCCACATGATATCTGCTGGGAGAATCGCCTCGGAGCCGTAGACAAGAAAGAACGGGGTCTGCCCTGTGGCTTTTGAAGGTTGAGTCCTGAGCCCCCAGATGACATGTGGCAACTTGTAAATCCACTTCCCGCCCTTTTTGCTGTTGGCGTCGTAAAGTCTCTTCTTGAGGCCGTCAATGATCAAACCATTCGCCCGCTCGACTTGCCCATTTGCCCTTGGGTGAGCCACCGAAACATATTTGACCTCGATGGATGAGTTTTCACAGAATTCGCAGAATTGGTTGGCCGTGAAATTTGAACCCTAGTCAGTGATAATAGTGTTGGGGAAGCCGAAACGATGTAAGATGTCAGAGATGAAGTCGACCACCCTGTCTGGAGTAAGCTTGGCGATCGGCTTGAACTCGATCCACTTGGTGAACTTATCGATAGCCACCAGAACATGAGTAAAACCTCCTGGCGCCATTGTGAAGGGCCCAATCATGTTGAGGCTCCAGCAAGCGAACGGCCAGGAAGGCGGTATAGTGATGAGGGTGTGGGTCGGGACATGAGTTTGCTTACCGAAGAACTGGCAGTTCTGACATTGTCGCACCAGATCTTCGGTGTCGGACATGACGGTAGGCCACCAGAAACCGGTTCTGTATGCTTTGCCGACCAGTGACTTTGACGCGGCATGGTTACCACACACGCCCTCGTGTATCTCCCGCAATATGTCCAGACCGTCTTCTGTTGTGACGCACTTCATGAGTACTCCGGATCGTGCGCCGCGCCGATAAAGTTTGTCTTCGACTAGGACAAACCCCTTGCTCCGTCGCATGAGGCGGGCGGTAGCAACGCTTTTGGGGTCCATCCCTGCCGGTAATACGAGATCTCGGATGAAGTCGATGAAAGGTCCTCTCCAGTCCTCACCGACCAGTAGAACCTCCCGTTCTGGTTGTACAGAGCCAGTGGCGGTGGAAACCGGCGGTGAAGGGCTAATGGACGGGTGCTTCAGCTCCTGAACGAATACCCCTGCTGGGACTTGTGCTCGGGTTGATCCCAGCTTAGATAAGGCATCGGCAGCGACATTGTGTTCCCGCAGCACATGATGAACTTCTAGGCCAGAAAATTTGTTTTCTAGCTTGCGTACTTCTTGTACATAGGCTTCCATGGTCTCCTTGTTGCAGTCCCACTCCTTGTTGACTTGCTGAACGACCAAGAGTGAATCGCCATATACAAGTAGTCGCTTTATTCCTAGTGATATCGCCAAACGGAGCCCGTGAAGCAAGGCTTCATACTCGGCTTCGTTGTTGGATACCTCCCAGAGAATTTGGAGGACGTATTTGAGTTGTTCGCCTCTTGGGGAAATGAATAAAACTCCAGCACCGCCGCCATCGAGCTTGAGAGAACCATCGAAGTACATGGTCCAATGCTCTGTCTTGTCAACTGGATTTGGAACTTGGTTTTCCCTCCACTCCGCCATGAAGTCGACTAGAGCTTGGGACTTGATTGCAGTGCATGGCTTGAAGTCGATCGACAAAGCCCCCAGTTCCACTGCCCATTTTGAAATACGACCCGTGGCGTCTTGATTGTGTAGGATATCTGCCAACGGGTAGTCTGTGATCACGGTGATCTGGTACTCTTCAAAGTAGTGGCGTAATTTCCTTGAGGTGATCAGTATGCCATAGAGAAGCTTTTGGACCGCCGGGTACTGCATCTTAGACTCCGAGAGTACTTCACTGACAAAGTACATGGGCCGCTGCATGCCAAAAGCATGGCCTTCCTCGGAGCGTTCGACAACAATAGCACTGCTAATAACGTGGGTAGTTGCCGCAATGTAAAGCAAAAGGGTCTCACCCGGCAATGGTGCTGTGAGGATCGGGGGCGACTGTAGGTGTTGCTTGAGATCCTGCAGAGCCCGCTCGGCTTCCTCTGTCCAGTGAAACTTGTCTTGGCGCTTTAAGAGTTTGAAAAAAGGTAATCCTCTCTCCCCGAGCCGGGAGATGAATCTGTTGAGAGCTGCCATGCACCCTGTAAGTTTCTGTACATCTTTGATTGTGGCAGGTGCCTCCATATCAGTGATGGCAGTAATCTTTTCAGGGTTGGCCTCGATGCCCCAGTTACTGACTATGAACCCGAGCAATTTGCCTGACGGAACACCGAAAATGCACTTGGTCGGATTAAGCTTCCATCGGTACTTCCTTAGGCTGGCAAAAGTTTCCTCCAGATCCGTGATGAGGCCCTCGGGACTTCGGGTTTTCACGACCATGTCGTCCACGTAGGCCTCCACGTTCCGGTGTAACTGATCAGCAAAGCACATCTGAATTGCCCGCTGATAGGTGGCGCCAGCGTTCTTCAACCCGAAGGACATCGTCTTGTAGGCATAAGTCCCAAACGGGGTGATGAACGCGGTCTTGATCTGGTCTTCTTCCTTGAGAGCGATCTGGTGGTAGCCTGAGTAACAATCAAGGAAACATAACAGTACACATCCTACGGTCGAGTCGACTACCTGATCGATGCGAGGGAGCCCAAAGTGATCCTTTGGGCAATGCTTGTTGAGATCAGTATAATCGACACACATTCTCCATTCTTTGTTCTTTTTTAATACAAGGATGGGGTTAGCTACCCACTCTGGGTGGATTACTTCTTTAATGAATCCAGCCATGAGGAGTTTGGCTATTTCCCGTTTGATAGCCTCCCGTTTATCAGGGGCAAAATGACGAAGTCGTTGCTTCTTTGGTACAGCCTGTGGGTACACATTAAGACTATGCTCGATCAGCTCCTTGGGCACCCCTGGCATATCCGATGGCTTCCATACGAATATGTCTCGGTTAGCCCGCAGGAAGCTGACGAGCGCGAGTTCCTATTTGTCACCCAAGCCCGCGCCGATGATGGCTGTCTTGGATGAGTCGCCTTCTTGGAGCTGGATCGTCTTGAGAGCCATCTCGCCCGTCGACTTGACGCCCGATTGCTCGCCTTCTTCGTCGGGATGTCCAGCTCGGCTTGAGAGAGTTGCTGTGCGGCCGCGAGTACTTCAGCGGAAGCATCTGGCATGCGGGAAGTCGATGCATACTGGATGGCCTCTTGGTTGCAATCGTAGGACTTCTTCAAGTCGCCTCGGAGCGTGAGCACACCATTGCGTCCTGGCATCTTGAGAAGCAAGTAGACATAATGTGGCACCGCCATGAACTTGGCAAGCGCCGGCCTCCCCAGTATGGCGTGGTAGGAAGATTCGAAGTTGGCCACCTCGAACTTGATGAACTTGGTACGGTAGTTCTCCCTCGTCCCAAAAGTGACTGGGAGAACGACTGTTCCAAGCGGATGCGCGGCATTGCCAGGAACAATACCGTAAAAACGAGCTTTGCTCGGAGTGAGCTTGTTGGTAAGGTCCAGACCCATTTTCTTCAGCGTACTGGCAAAGATAAGATTGAGTCCGCTCCCACCATCGATAAGAACCCGAGTAAGCTTGACTTCTGCGACCACGGGATCCAGCACCAGTGGGAACTTCCCAGGCTCGAAAAAGGTGGTCCATTGATCATCACGGGAAAATGATATGGGGACCTCCGACCATCGGAGTGGTCGTGGTACCGCCAGTTCAACTGATAGAATCTCCCGTAGCAGCAACTTCTGTTCCCGCTTGGAGCAAAAATCTTTGTCACCGCCAAAGATGACATTGATGGTCTTGGAGGCATCCTGGAACTTGGGCGTCTCAGATTTGTCTTCTTGTTCCTCGTCTTCGGGCTCTTTGCCTGTCGACTTGTTCTTCTTGCTGTTCCCAGGAGAGCCAAAGGTGTGCTTGAGCTGAAAGCAGTCGATCGCTGCATGTTTGGAGTTGACACACCACGGGCACTTCTTCTGCAGGAGTTTCTCAAAATGCTCCTGCGTGGTCGACTTCTTGCCCCGCGAAGGACATTCCACAGCCGCGACGAGATCGTCTGGCTTGCATTTTCGGGAAGAACCCGAAAAGTCCCGCTGGCCTTTGTCAGCCCGGTTGTCGTTGTTGCGCTTCTGGTTGAGGTCGGTACGTCTTGGAAACCTCTCGCGCATCTTTTCTTCTTGTTCAGACCAGTCGTGCATCATGTCGCGTAGACCTGCAACCGTCTTCGGCCTGTTACGCCCAAAATCACGATATATACCTGGGTCAGTGAGGCCATTGTAGAAGCAGTCGATAATGTCCTCTTCCGAGATGTTGGCGATGGTGGCCCGCACGTCGAAGAAACGGCGGGTGTAGGATCGGAGGAGTTCATTGCGCTCTTGCTTGCACTGGGCGAGGTCGTGCCGGGTTCCTGCTCGGGATATCGCCCCCTGGAAGTTGTCGATGAAGACCTTCTTGAGGCCTTCCCAGGAGTCGATGGAGTCGTTGGGGAGGCTTTCCAGCCAAGTCAACGGTGCAGGCTCCAAAGCCATCGGAAAGTAGACGACTTTGGTAGTGTTGGAGCCGCCAGCCACCTCAATGGCAGTAGAGTAACAGCGGAGCCATTGTTGGGGGGCCTGCTTGCCGTCGTACTTGGTAATGCCAATTGGCTTAAAACCCTCCGGGTACTTGTAGTTGTTGAATCTCGCAGTGAACGCAGGGAAACTATCGCTGCAGTCAGCATCGTCTCGCTCGGCTACCTCACGTTCCCGTCGCCTCGAGTCGAGGACTGACCGGGCATCGCGCCCCTCATTGATCTTTTGGCGAAGATCAGGTTGTTGACGTGGAGGTCTTGGGCTGCCTCGGGTTGTTTGCCGGAGGTGGCTGCCGCCTCCCACCGGTGAGCTGGCTTCCACCCACGCCATCATTGTTGTTGCTGCGTTGGGGTCACGGATGATTACCTGTTGTTCGACTTGGGGCCTGGCTTCGGCTGTCTCCGACGTGCTCGTCCCTGATGATCGATGCCGGAGCCTGCTGGTCCAACTGGACCCACGCCCGTTGGGCGTAGATGAGTGCTTGTCGGATGTTGGGGTCGTTGCTTCGCTCGAGTAGTGCTGTTACCCGAGCAATGTTGGCCACAGGAGTCCTGAAGCCACGCTCATCTGCCGCGGTGAATTTGGCGTCGAGTTCGCGCTGTGCAGAACGTATGTGCTCGTTGGCTCGCCTTCTGCGAACCGCACGAGCTCTGTTCCTGGCACGTCGCGCGTCGCGCTCGGCGTCGTTCTCGTTCTCGGCTTCAGCGGTGTCTTCATCTTCTGATATGCCATCAAGTGCGCCAATGGGGATGAGGGCATCATCGTCCCCTTCTTCCGCCATCAGGACTTGGTGAGTTGCGAGTTCTTCAGAGGGGGCTTCGACTAGCTCAGTCGAGCCCTCGATTATGGTAGCCAACGCCCTGCCCTCCTGAAAAGGCAAAGGCTCAAGGTGGGCTACCAGGTGGTCTTCATATCCGAGTAGATCGGACAGATTCATCCCCCTCCAATGAACAATTCGTCCTTCGGAGGTGGTGGTGATCATCAGCCCACAAGTGGCCAGGTGATCCTCAGCCCCCCGACATGCGGTGGCCTCGGAACCTCCAGCCTGGAGCAAAGAGTCCAAGTCCTTTTCCAACATGGAAAAAGGAACAGTAGAGACAGATGCTGCCTCGGTTTCCCTGGCAGAGTCAAAAAACGGCAACTCGTCGAGATTATCGACAAAGTCGTCGAGCCTTGCAGCAATTGTTTTTAGCTTGAAGGTGTCGTCGACGATGCGCCGACGGAAACCGCCTGCACCGTTAGCGACGCAGACCCACGAGCCAAAAACAAAGGTTGTGCCCGTAGGGAGCACGGGACTGGGGAACTTGAAAAGAGCCATCGAGTTCTCCAGCGGATCTCTGATGCGCACCCCTACCTGGCGCGCCAGCTGTCGGGTTTTATCCGGCTGCCCACCGAGGGGTATACCCAAGGTGGTCGGTTTTCGGTTGGGATGCGCCGAGATCAGGAACTCGAAGGTGCAGACAACACAAGATTTAGACAGGTTCAGGCCGCAATATGCGTAATGCCCTACGTCCTGTATGATGGTTTGTATTGCCTTGATGTTGATCTGGTGATCTTATGTTTTGAGGGGGTCCCTGCCCGCCCTTATATATCCGGGGGGACAGGATTACATGAATCCTAGTCTGATACTAACTCAGGAATCGTACTCGAGTACAACTCGAGTAGTTTCCTTCTGTATCGACTAGTTCTACTCCGCATGCAGGTAGAATACAATATAAATAAGGTACAGGACACGTCCTATCCCCTAGCCCAATACGGACTCCTTGATGTACACAGCCCCGTGGCCCCGGGTCTGACAAGGGTCATTAGTTCATTCTAGCTATCACAGATTATTTCACCAAATGGGTGGAAGCGGTCCCGATGAAGTCAGTGGCATCTAAGGATGTTATTCAGTTTGTCAAATAACATGTCATTCACAGATTCGGGATTCCACAGACTATTACAACAGATGGTGGCTCGGTTTTTATTTCAGAAGAATTCAAGAAGTTTGCTGCTGATATGGGAATCAAGCTGATTAGATCGTCTCCATATTATGCTCAGGCAAATGGACAGGCCGAAGCGTCCAATCAGAGCCTTATCAAGTTGATCAAAAGGATTGACGAATACCCCAGACGCTGGCACGAGGTCTTGTCAGAAGCACTCTGGGCATACCGTATATCATGTCACGGGGCGACAAAAACTTCTCCTTACCACTTGGTCTACGGGCAGGAGGCCGTGTTACCATGGGAGGTTACGGCCGGGTCAAGGTGCGTAGAATTCCAGAATGATTTATCTGCTGAGGAATATGCTACTCTGATGAGTGACAACGTGGAGGATCTCACGGAGCTCAGGTTATGGTCGCTAGAAAAGATCAAGGAGAATAAGGCTAAGGTAGCCCGTGCGTACAACAAAAAAGTCAAGCCGAAGGAGTTTCAAGTGGGAGATTTGGTCTAGGAAGCAGTATTATCATTGGGGACTAAGGACTCGGCATATGGCAAGTGGTCCCCGAATTGGCATGGGCCGTACAGGGTTGACCAGGTCCTACCCGGAAACGCTGATATGCAATGATTTGAATTAAGTGGTTATTGAGTCAATAATTTTCCTTCACGATAAAGTTGCAATCCAACAATTCTCATTCAATACACCACAAATCAAAGGATTTGAATTCCAAGAATTCAAACTTACCCATTATAAATTACACCAACTAACTCTACTAACATCATAACTAATTTCTATAATTTTAAGCATAAGAATACTAAGGTTAAGAATTTAACCACACACACTTGAAGTTGATACAAGGTTCCTGTTAAATTTTCATATTTTTAAACCTAACCGGATAGAAGTAGAAAAATGGACAAATTTAAACTTAAGATAATAAGTTTTATTTTTAGTTTGAAATCTACAGAGGTTCTAGCCTTGAATTTTGATAACTGTGTTCGCCTCAATCAGATGAGCTTGCCATAAATTTTTCATAAATTTTTGAAAGCAGAAGCTAAGTTATTTGAATTAAATTTAAATTTCAATTTTAATTTAAATCCTAAGGCAAAACAGTGTTATAAAATTATTCAAAATTCCCTATGAATTACTCAGCATCAGAACAACACATGGTAAAAACATTTAAGTATGGAAGCATTAGTAGCATGCTTAAATAAATTTACTTGATTTCAAACTTACTTTGCACAAGTTTAAATTGGGTCAAGTTAGAGTTCAGTACTGGTGGTGAAATTTGCACACAAATTCACTCATATCACATACAAGTTGCATACCAAAAATCTTATGAAATAAAGCTAGCATGCAAGAGATACATACAAGATTCCCTTTTGTTAAACTTTAAAATAACACTTAAAGAATTAAGTTTCAAACTAAACTTTAGTAACAAAAGTTGTAGAACTGAACTTCTAGAGTATAACAGAAGAGGTTTGATAATTTTTGGATTTTTCTACAAATTTCTACAGATTTTCAAAGCTGGCAGATTTGAATTGAGGGGGGTACTGATATTTTGCAGAGAGGGCCTTAGAAAGAAAAGAAGGTCTGCAATTAGGTCCCTGGCCGGTTTGAACCGAGGAACAGCAATGGCGGCGATCAAATTCTAGCGAGGATGATCACTAGCAGCGAGGGGAAAGTGGGGGAAAAGGTTCATGATCTCACGGCGGGCTCAGGGGTGACCGGAGTCGAAGAAGGAAAGTGCGGAGACGGCGGTTCGACGGAGAACCGAGCCGGCGCGGCGAGGTCCCGAGGCGGCGGCGGTGTTCCGGCTGCCAGAGTGCAGGAAGGCGGTGATGAAGTGGCTAGGAAGCTTCCACGCATAGATGTAGTGCTGGTGGTGAGCTTGGTGAGGGCCAAGAAGGGAAGGAGCGGCGGGACGACGGCGACACCAAACGGCGGTGGTGAAGAGAATCGCCGGCGCGGTGTTCTGGGCGGCGTAAGTGCGAAAGGATGGAGAAGAACTAGCTATGGAGCTTCGGTGGGATGTGGCGGTGCCAGGGAAGCACCGGGTTGCGGACGTGGCGCGGCAGAGTTGGCTAACGGCAGCAAGCAAAGAGTGCGGTGCTGATCTGGCGGCGGTGCTGAGTGGAGAAGAAGCCAAGGTAGCGAAATACGGGCGCGTGGGAGTGTAAATGAAGTCGAGGAAGGCTCCTGGATGTGCTACGAGAACAAGAAGGGGCATGGGCGAGCTAGAGCAGCTGCTGGCAACCGGCGGCGCGACATGGCGGCTTTGGGCGATGGTGGCACGATGTGGCGGGGCGGGGAAAAGCCAGCAGAGTTCGGGCGAGCGGCGGGCGGTGAGCTGGAGGGCCAGGTGGTGGGGTTAGAGCAGCAAGGGGCATCTGGCAGCTCGGGAGCTCACTGGCAAAGGGCGGCGGGCGGTGGAGCAGAGCAGCAGAGAGAAACAAAGAGGAAGGGAAGAGAGGAAGATGACGCGGACCCCTCCGTAATTTTCCAAAAGAACAAGGAGTGCACTGTAAAGTAAAATTTTCTTTCAAACCATAATACAAATGAAAATATGCCCAAAAGCAAAAGTGTAGAGTTTAAAAATATCTACAACTTTGCTTTAAGGGTCAGCTTCAAAAGAGTTAGCATTTTGAAATTATTTCAAAATCCGACAAACTATTAAATTTCACATAAAACCTATCTAAATTTCACATTCCAATTGAGACCTTATGGTAATTCTACTTCATATAGTGGTTTAAAAGTAAATTCTTGCCTTTACAAAACTAACCTTCATACCATTTGAAATTACCCTATCTTCAAACACATTTAACAAAAGAACCCTAATTTTTCCATAATTACAAAAATACCCTTTAACTTGTATTTAGGTTTTAAAAGCATTTATCAAAGCAACAGACACTTCATTCTAACAAGCACAACATATACTAGAATTTAGCATGCCTATCTCCTAAGTACCTGAATGTCACAGCGGCGAGTAGTGCGACGGCGGGTGGTGGCGGAGCTCGTCGGAGTAACGTGATAACACGTTTCCGGCTTAGTTTTGTTGACATAAAAATTGTGCGGCAAGTTTCACGTACTAGCACACTGAACCTAAACCAAAGGCATGCCAGTCAATCTGACCTGTTGATTGACAAGGAAATGAGAGGTTAAATTCAGGAGCGAAATGGCTGGTGTACCGAATCTCTTCGATAGGTTCTAACGGCAAAGCTGCCGATGCAGATAAAGACAAACAGCTAGGCGAGCCGATTGTGATGATGTGAGAGATGTAAAAAGCTACTAAAACGTAACATAAATAGAGCTCGATAAACGGCACTTGAAATAGATCTAAATCGGCTGTGAAACAGTTGTGAAATAGTATATTTTAATAGGTCCGATCTAACCGATAGAAGCTATTTCAAGCTGGATCAATTGGTGATAAAAACTAAAACTACAAGATTGAACTAAAACTTGCGATGCGCCCGAAATTAAAGTCTAGAAAATATTGTGAATAAATCTAGACGGAATGACAGCGACGCGCCCGAAATTAAAGTCTAGAAAATATTCGGTAAACGCAGAACTTACCAGCGAGCCGGAGATCAAAGCGATGCAGCCCTACTAACTCGAAAGAACTCGTGGAAAAAGAGAAAAGGTTCGACAAAGTCGCCAAATATGAAAAGTAGATTGCGGAAAAAAGTAGGGTTTTGTTTATGTTGGTGTGTACAAAACTTCTTTAGACCATGCAGGGTTGCTATTTATATCCCAGGATACAGACTCCTTGTCGATCATGACAGACATAAAACTTGACGCTAAAGAAATAAATTTCCTAAACAAACTTATCGACCCATGCAAGAGTCGGACTCAACACAAAACACTAATTTACCACAAAATGCCACTAGTCCAATTTGGCCCAATCAGCAGTAATGTTCAATCGGCAATCGGTTGAACCCCTTGTGGGAAATCGGCCAAGCCTCCAATCGGCAACCGCATCAGCCGGTCCCCATTTTTCTCCTCTCAGTCATCTGAATCGGCCGATTTTCCTCCTTCATTCCACAGAGGCCCTCCTACTTCTTTCCGACTCTGAACTTGACATGCACCAAAAAAGATGTCAACAAATGCCCCCCAGTTTCGAAGTAAGATATCTTTTTATTTCAAAACTCTTTCTTAATCCATGATTGCTTTCCGAAACCAAGTAGACCTCAAATCCCGCACTTTTCAAAAATGGCGGCTTTGAAATACCATATATGCCCTCTCCAAAGCAAGACTATAAATACCGATCATCGTCTCCTTCCTCTCGCCGGTTCCTCCTCAAGCTAAACTCCATAGATCTATTCTTGCCTAAGGCAATTTCTCGAGCAATGACCCCTCATTATCAAGCTTGAACGGTGCCTCTTCTCAGCGATTCTACAGATCCTATCCGCATTTCTTCCATGGCTACTCTTGATTCGATCCCCAAGGTATGCTTTCTTTCTCTACAGTCTTGTTTCTTCTTCCTCCTCTTTCATTTTTTAATCTTAGAGCGATTTCTTTTATTTTCATAATCTTAGGCACAATCTCACAATCCCCATAAGTGACAAACCTGGATTCGTCTGTTTGGGCCCCATGGGTGATCCTGATCCTTCATATTTAATCAACTCAGAAACCAACAGGACCCCCTTCAAATCTAGCCCCATGAATCTAGAGGATTGGAACCAAACTTTTAGGTCTTGGCCTAACATGACCATCACATGGAAGAACTGGTACCACAGGATGGCCGCTTCCAAAAGAGCCAATTGGGATCAGTACGACATCGGCCAATGCATTACCCTCTCTCTGTCAAACATGGATAGGAACGAGCTCATGCTCATAGCAGCCTCATATTTCTGTTCTGACGTATTGAATGCCTTCCTTTTCGGCCACGGGCCGATGACACCATCTCTAGCCAATGTAGTGATGCTAATTGGCTTGGATATCACCACTGCCAATTTGTCGCTCAACAAACCTTCTTTCAGAATAAATTGCAGAAGTATTGGTGGTTGGAAGGGTTACATTTTAAAATATGCCAAGACAGGCAGCATTGACACCAGAGAGCACACCGCTTTCTTAAACATGTGGCTTGAGAAACATGTTTTCTGCAGGAAATCGGCAGGACCCACTACAAATCCTCTTGCCTTAGCCGAAACTCTAACATCAGGGAATGCTGTTCCTTTAGGGAAGCATCTCCTCGGATCAGTGTACCAACTACTCCACCATGTATCGGTTAAATTATCGGCTGGAGAACCTATCGGCAATCTGGGTGGCCCTTGGTGGTTCATCAATTTATGGCTCAACCTGCACCTTAAGGCCATTTTGAAATATGATATTAAGAAACTTCAATTTTGAAAAGAGCAACTAGAAGATGCAAAGCCTGAGACTCGCCGATGCACATCTTTTGGTGAAGCCATGTTAGTTGTTCCAAGTACTCAGTATATCCCAAGCCATACAGCCGATTTCTTCTGGGCCTTCTATAATGGTCTTACCAAAAATGCAATCATTTGGTTTGCCTATCTTAATGATGAAAATCTCTTTGAGCTGCCCGTCAACTTCAACTTCAACACACCTACAACTGGTGAAGCGAGCAGGAAGAATCTAATTGCATCCATCACGCCTGGAATTCTCCCGGCTGGTTTCTTTGGAGGAAAAGCACATCTAACATCATATGAGATCTACTATCCATCTCTTGCTGCTCATCAACTGGCTTTTGGTCAAGTACCAATCAAACAGTTTTTCGCAAATGCTATAAAGCCAAGAGAAATATTGTCTACCGGCCTGGAACATAGCTGAGTTATGAGCCTAGCTCCAGTTGCCACTAACATTGATCTGGATTCTTGGTGTCTTGTATCTTTCACAACTAAGCCATTTAAACAATGGTGGTCAGAATATCATCAACACCTCTTCTGTGAACCGGCAGCGGTATATTGTCAGAAACTTGACCCCACACACAACATTTCCGATCAGGTAAAGATCTTATCCTCTGATTGCTATTATTTCTTCTTTAATACTCTTAGCTAATGTCTTTTCCCTTTTTTCTCTCAAGGGAACTAGCATCATCCCTCCGAGTGTGAGTCGGAGCAACAAGCCAATTTCTTATGCACCACCATTGGCTATCTCATCAATCAGCTTCAACGCACCTTCCCTCAAGGATGTTGCCAAAGGCAAAGTCCAGCAGAAGACCATCATCAAGAAAATATCTCGCAAAAAACACACTCTTGACCCATCAAACGCGTCGGACGAGCATGAAAGAGAAAAGGTTTTAAAATCGACATCACTTGCAAAAAATGTATTCCAGGTGCCGATTATCCCTTTCCGAACATGTGCTCATGCTCACATCATTCGAGCTAACCCTTTATCTCTGTAGGTCTTATTGGGAGAGAACCCAACTCCTCCAATTGAAACGGTACAAGATCAGCCATTTGAACCATCGGCAGGGATAGGAACACTTCCACCGGTAGTTTTCAATCCCCAACCAAACTTAGCCGAAAATGTGTCAACTCAACCGGAATCGACTGAAATGAATCAAGGCCAACTTCCTAAGTCAAATGACCCTGTCCCTGGAGCATCACTAGAAAGTATTTTAGAAAATGAACCAGTAATCAACCAAGCACAAAACACCCAAATCATCATATCGGATTCATCGGCAACCACCTACGATCCAACGAACATGTCAGCTCTCCAGGTATGACATTTCATTAGTACTTCCAATTTTCTGACCCTTTATTCTGCTCTCTAATGATAAATTCTTTTCCAAGATACTTCTTCCAATATCCAATCGGCTGCAATCCAAGAGCCCAATTTTTCAGCTCCTCTGATTAACACAAACCCTAAAGCGCCTCCTGAAGCAAAAACAAATCATCAAGAACCTCCTCTAACGGGAATCATGACGCCTACACCTTTCAACGAAATCGGATTGAAAATGGTGAGACTTAGTGTCAACCGATTTTTTCTCATAACCGATCCCTTTTCCTCCAGCTCATCAGCTATGTAATATTTATGTAGGCTCAGGATACCCCAGACAATAGCGTCTTCTCATTCAAAATCGGAGAGCCACCTGAAGAAGAAAATGCTCAGTCAACTCTTCTTCCACTTAGTGAGCTTCCTGAGGATGCCAAGGCAAAGCTCCAGACTATGCTCATTCTCCTTGATCAAAACATCGAACAACTGGTGCAAGATGATGGGCTGATTCGGGACTTGTTCCTTAGAATTAGGGGTCATCTCCTAGAAACAGCCATAGAGGCCCTCGTCCCAGCAGCCTATATCGAGAGCCAACAGTTTGAGGTTTTGAAAGCCAAGCAACGACTAGCCGATCGATCTCGTCAAGAGCAAATGGCCAAGGACAAAGAGTCTCATGTAGCTCGTGTTGAAGATCTCTGCAATAGAATCTACACACTACGCTGCTCTCGTCCTACCATCGTTGGAGAAATCGATCGACTCAAGGCTAGAAAAGCAGATCTAATGAAGGAGCTTAGATTAATCGGAGATACCATCACTGCAGAAGAAACAAAACTTGCCAAGCTCCCAAATGCCATTGATGGACTTGAACAAGAGAAATTGCAGTATGCTCAACAAGCCAATCGGCTCCACAAGAATATTCAGCCGATTCCTGGATCTGCCGATGTCGACCTCAAGAAGATAGAGGATGCTGATCAGATTCATTTGCGTGTGATAGATACAATCTATGGCCTCTTAAACTTGTAATTTGAAAACATTCTTGTGCCATGCCCATCGAGGCAGAATCACATGGTTGTAAGTACTCTAACCATATCTATATTTGGCCGACTCCTTGAACGGCTACCTACTTTTTCTAGTTATAGTGCTTTTGACCGAACGTTGGCATTTGGAACAGTCACGTTTGACCGAACGTTACTCATCCCTCCAACCTCTTCTATAAATACGCGCATCCATTCTCCTCCAAATGGCAAGCATAGAACACAACAACCCCTCCATTTTTTCTTCGGCAAACGAATTTTGAAGATTCAAGGTCTTGGGCTATTATCCTCTATCCTTCAAGACAAGCTAAGAACTCTAGAGAGCAAAAGGGAAAGTGTCTTGCAGGAGTTGGAGAAGACCCTGAATGAAATTAACATCACCAAAATGCAATTAGGCAAAGCAATCTCTGAAGAAGAGCGCCAAATCCATCTACAAGCAGTAAAATCAATCCAAAATTTTCTAGACCTAATATAATAATAGGGATTCTGAAATCCTGATTGTGATCCTATGCGATTTGTGTCAATTATGTATGAGCTGATGACTTTTCCAAACTATACTTGTTTATCGGTTATTTTATTCTTCTAGCAATCCAAGATCAGATGTAATCTCTCCTTTGTAATCCCATAGATCTAAAGTTCATTGATGTAATTTTTGCCCTAAGGGCGACACATATCGTGTCGGCCATGTATTCAATCGACGAGAACTGAATCCAATCAGCTAATAAATCCTCAACAATTTTTTACCTTGTTATTTATTTTTTGTACTAAAGGCGATTTAGCAAATCGGCTGTAGCTCATCCGATACTTCCAAACAAATCGGCTAAGCATCTACCCATATACTAGTAGTATCTCTTTAAATATTTCCCATTTAAAGCCCTGGAAAACTCTTCTCCTTCAAGCGTCTCCAAAATATACACGTTGCCCGGAGCGCACCGATTTATGCGTACGGTCCTTCCCACATTGGTGACCATTTGATGAATTTAGGGTCTTTGGATCCAATCGGCAATATGAGTTTCCAGACCAGATCTCCTTGAGAGAACTCTTTAACTTTAACTTTCTTATCGTACCATCTAGCTATCCTTCTCTTATTTTCCTCAGTACTGATCAAGGCTCTTAGTCGATATCCCGCCAAATCTTCTAATTCATTTTTCATCGAAGCTGAATAATCATCAACTGTGAATTGATCTTAAAACATCATACGCCTCGACCCTGTTTTTAATTCCCAAGGCAATACGGCTTCATGCCCATACACCAACTGATAAGTAGACAACTTTGTAGACCCATGAAAAGCCATACGATAGGCTCATAATGCTTCATTCAGAGTAGTATACCAATGTCTTGGTTGTTCCTCAATTTTCCTTTTTATTAACTTGATAACCCCTTTGTTGGCTGCTTTGGCTTGACCATTGGCTTGAGCATAGTAAGGAGAAGATTTCAATATTTTAATCCCCATACTAATAGCAAAATCATCGAACTCTCCTGAGGTGAACATAGTCCCCTGATTAGTCGTAATAGTTTGAGAAATTCCAAACCGATAAACAATATGTTCCTTGACGAAATCAATCATATTGGCTGATGTCACTTTTTTCAAAGGAATCGCCTCAACCCATTTTGTAAAATAATTAGTTGCCACTAATATAAACTTATGCCCTTTACTTGATGGTGGATAAATTTGACCGATCAAGTCAATTGCCCAACCTCTAAACGCCCATGGTTTAATTATTGGATTCATTGCTGACGCTGGAGCTCTCTGCACATTGCCAAACTTCTGACATTCCTGACAACCTTTATAATATTTAAAGCAATCATCCAATATAGTTGGCTAGAAATACCCATTTTGCCTAATCATCCATTTCATCTTAAAAGCCGATTGATGAGCCCTGCATGTTCCTTCATGAATCTCACCCATCAAATTCTTGGCTTCTTCCTTGCCGATGCATTTGAGTAAAACCCCATCAATTGTTCGGTAACACAACTCATCTTCTAGTAGAACATACTAAGTCGCTTGGTACCGTAAACATCTGTCAACTTTCTTAGATGGGTCCCTCAAATAATCAACTATCTCCTTTCTCCAATCATCGGCTGCCAACTCCACTGCCATTGCCCAATAAATCGGTCGATATCCAGAAGCACCATAAGCAAGTTTATTGGCTTCTTCATTATAGGCTTTGGGAATATGCTCGAACATCACAGTCTTGAATTCTTTTAACATCTGGAGACATTCTTCATGAGAAACCCTCAAAATATCATTTTTGCATTCATACTCTCCGAGCAACTGATTAATAACCAGCACAGAATCCCCAAATATCTCAACAACATCGGTCTTGATTTCTCTTAATAATTTAATCCCCTTCAATACAGCTTGATACTCAGCTTTATTATTCATAGCAGTCTTCTCAATCGGCAGTGAGAACTCAAAACTTGCCCCCCCCCCAAGGTAAAATTATTACTATGCCGATTTCTGATCCTACTCCACAAGATGATCCATCGAAGAATAAAGTACATGGCGCAGGTTTCACCACTTTAACTTCTAAGCCACAATGTTGAGTCACAAAATTGGCCATGACTTGCCCCTTGAAGCTTTAGCCGATTCATACCTTAAGTCAAACTCGGATAATGCCAGAATCCATTTTCTAATTCTCCCATTCACAATCGGCAATGGCAATATTTACTTGACAACGTCATCCCTGCAGACAACAGTACATTCTGCCGATAACAAATAATGCCTGAGTTTGGTGCAAGAGAAATATAGGCACAAACATAGCCTTTCAACCGAAGAATATCTGGTTTCGGCATCCAAAAGTCTCCTACTGACATAATAAATCACCCGTCCCTTGCCCTCAAATTCTTGAATAAGAGCCGATCCGATAGCATTTTCATGACCCGATAAGTACATTTTAAACGGCTTATCCCTTTGAGGAGGCACCAACACTGGTGGGGTCACCAAATACTTTTTAATATCCTTCAATGCTTTTTGTTGATCGGACCCCCATACAAACTCTTGATCGGCTTTAAGCTTCAACAAAGGGCTGAACGGCCGAGTTCTCTTAGATAAATTTGATATGAATCTCCGGATGAAATTGATTTTGCCGATCAACAACTGAAGTTTAGTTTTATTCATCGGAGTAGTAACTTTATTGATTGCACCAATCATCTTTTGACTGACCTCGATGCCTCTTTGGTGAACCATGAAACCCAAAAATTGTCCAGCCGATACACCGGAAGCACACTTATTTGGATTCATTTTCAGCCATGTTTCCTTGTGCACTCCAAAATTTTTCGTAAATCAGCCAAATGCTCCTTATAACCTTCTGACTTAACCACAACATCATCAATGTAAATCTCAACTATCCTGCTGATAAACTCATGGAATATGTAATTCATGGCCCGCTGATACGTAGCCCCTGCATTCTTCAATATGAAAGTCATGACGTTCCACTCAAATAATCCAACATGCCTAGGACATCTGAACGTAGTCTTAGCAATATCTTCTTCAGCCATAAATATTTGATTATATCTAGCATTACCATCCATGAAGCTAATAACTTTGTGTCCTGCAGCAGCATCTATCAATACATCGGCAATCGGCATTAGATAACCGTCCATCGACGTTGCCCTGTTAAGATTCCTGAAATCAATACAGACTCGGAGTTTTCCATTTTTCTTGTACACTGTAACCACATTAGAAATCCATTCAGCATAACAACACTGCCTGAGGAACTTCACTTCAATTAAATGAGTAATCTCTGCCTTGATATCAGGTAATATTTTAGGATTACAGTGTCTAGAAGGCTGCTAATATGGCCAATGCCTTGGTTTTATAGGCAACCAATGTTCAACAATAGAACGGTCTAAACCAGGCATTTCATAATACTCCCAAGCAAAACAATCTTTATATTATATTAACAACTGATTAACTCTTGCTTGTACTTAGGATCTAACTTAGCACTAATATACGTCGGCCTTGGCTTGCTACTATCACCTAGATCTATCTATTCTAACTCATCGGTCGATGTAAACCCGTGCTCTAATTTTCCTTCTTCGATATAATCATCCATTAAGACGATTTTTCAGAGCCGACTGCTTGGATCGGCTGTAGGCCAAAATCGGATACCTTGAGAAACTTGGTATCCCATACCTTGCCCGATATGAAGCTTACCATCTCACAACTCCACTTTTGGGTGTCGGCTGCAGCAATGATGAAAGAGGAATCAGCGTTGACCATCTCCACAGAATCTCCAACCCATTGAATAATGCATTGGTGCATGGTCGAAGGGATGCAACAATTCGCATGTATCCAATCACATCCCAAGAGCAAGTTGTAGGACCCTTTTCCATTAACAACAAAGAAAGTAGTAGGTAGAGTCTTACTTCCGATAGTCAGATCAACGCAGAGCGTCCCCTGAGGTGGCGAGACATTACCCTCAAAATCTTTGAGCATCATGTCAGTCTTCATCAAGTCTTCTTCGCCTTTCCCGAGCTTGCGAAACATGGCATATGGATGTTCACTGCTGCGTCTCCATCTACTAGCAATTTGGTGATAGGCCACCCATGAACTTGTCCCTTGAGGAACAATGCTTTCAAGTGCCGACGCTTTTTCTCTTCTGGTTTTTCAAAAGTAGCCGGCATCGAGAACCATAAACTCCATTGGCAAGATAAATACCTTGTTAATATCTGCAGCCAATTTGCTTGTGCCTGCATCATCGGCTCTTGGTTTTGCACGCTATACTTGAGACTTAACTTTTCTCTCTTCTTCTTCTTGTTGCTCCCACTGGCATAGGTGTTGAACTCTCTTCTTCTGAGATTTGGTTAACCCATCTGGGCACCACTGAGGATGCCTTACACCACTATGCTCCGAGGCCCGCCGTCTTTCCGGTTCATGACACAACGGCTCTTCATTAGGTACTCTGTTATTAGCCCTTTCCTCCAGCCGATCATGAACGCTTACTCTCATCCAATCTTTTCTTCATAATCACGCCTATCCCTAATGATCGGCCTCTGCTTCTTGTCATCAAAACATGATCTTTTGAAGCATTGGCTATCCCAAAATGGCCCATTGCACTCTAGACAATTATCAGCTGATGGCAGGTTGATTCCTTCCTCCCAACAGTATATGAAGAATGGGCATCTCCAATGATCCTTGTGCTGACGCATCATCTCTTCTTCATGTCATGCTTCTTCATGCTATCGTTGGAACTTGTTTAACAACATTTGAGACGTCACAGGATGCCATGTTCCTTTTGAACATTCAGCCTCTTCAATCGGACGCTTCCACTTTACCTCTTCAGCCGATATCTGGACTTCTAGATCAACGACTCCACTGGCTTCAGCCAATTGGGAAGTCAATACTTTAGCTTTACCATTGACTTCTACCACATTGGTTGGGAAGGGGTGTTGATCAATTTTCATCGGCTTTGATGGCTTCTTTGGGATCTCAAACTTGAGCCTTCCTTGCTCAATTGCTATTTGAATCTGATGATGGAAGATCTTGCAATCATTGGTACTGTGGGAAGTAGCATTGTGCCATTTGCAATATCTTATCTTTTTCAACTCATCAGCCGATGGAATAGTATGATACTGAGAGAGCTTAATTTTTTCTTCCTGTAACAATAGATCAAAGATCTCATCGGCTTTGGTCACGTCAAACCCAAACTTTGTAGCTTCTTCTTTACCATAAGGCATTGTCATCAGCTTTTTGTTTCCGACCCATTCAGCCAAGCCGATTTCAGCCTCTTCTTCGGTATCCGAATACTCCACATATGCGACCTTCTTTTGGAAATTCCTCTTTTGTTCATAGGGTCACACATCATGGCTTGACATCGGATGCAACAATTGGGTCAGGCTTTCAAATTATTGTGATGCATATTTCTCTTTGATATGTGGCAAAAGTCCCTGGAAAGCTAACTCAGCTAACTGTGCATCATTTAGGGTCAGACTATAGCATTTGTTTCTGACTTCCCTAAATCTTTGTATAAAAGCTGCCACCAATTCATCACTCCTCTGCCTCAGACAAGTCAAATCTATCAACTTCATCTCATGCGTACCAGCAAAGAAATACTTGTGAAATTGCTTTTCCAGATCGGCCCAATAAACAATGGAATTGGCTGGCAAAGTCGTGAACCATGTGAATGCCGATCCGGAGAGAGAGAGAGAGAGAGAGAGAGAGAAAACAATCGAACCCTCATAGCGTCAGTTGCAGCTGCTTCTCCACACTAAATTATGAAGCGATTAATATGCTCAATGGTGGAGGTTTCATCCAATCCCAAAAACTTAGTGAAGTCGGGCACCTTATACCAATTAAGAAATGGAAGCAAATCATATGCAGGTGGATATGGAGTCCTGTACATGTACGTCTGCTGTTTAGACTTTAATCCGAACTGATCCTGCATCACCTCATCTATTTTTGCAGCCCAATCAACCTAACTGTTTGCTCATACTGGCTGCAGCTGCTCTATCAGCTAGTTTTGTTTTTCCTAATCTGTCGGCTGAGAAGCCAATTGTGGCTGCTGATAAATCAGCTGAGGAGTCGACTGTGGCAGAACCAACCTGAATTACATCGGGTCAAGTGCGCTGATCCTTTCTTGGAAGGCAGTAAGGACTCAACCGCACTTCAAACGGTGTAACCCCGTGGTCTATCGGGTAAAGTCCCGATAAAACCACCTAACTCAGGATCAAAACAAGGTACCTCGCACGAAGGCGAGTCCAGAGATACAATCACCGAAAATTTTACATTGCAGGCATAATATTACATTAGTATTCATACATATATAGTAGCAAGACTAACTAGTACAAATTTATACAAAACTGTTCAAAGTTAGAGCATCTGCAGTGGAAAATAAAACACGGCACTACCAGACGTTGCGGAATGGATATTGAGCTAAGCCCAAGCTCAACATCACTCGGAGGGACCTGTGTTGGCCGGGGATGGATCCCACTCCACGGACCAACCAACAGAAAGGGCATAGGGCCAGGGTACAGGCAGAGCGGAGTCCTCAGATTACCTGAAATATAGTTAAATTGCAAGTCTGAGTATTCTAATACTCAGCAAGGCTTACCCGTTTCATGGTATACTTAGCCATGTTGCTAGACTATGAAGGCTTATAATAGTTCTGGGTATAGTTTCAGCTGAAAAGCAACAAAGTGTAGATCCTTAATTTCAACTTTTAGATTTCAGGTTCTAGTTGGTTATCCATTCTATGTAAGCAACTAAAACTAATCAAGCATGGTAGAACCTTTTAAACAATCATCATCTTTGATCATCATAAGGTTGCTCTTATTACTCTATGTGGCAAAGGGATCAAGCAGTCTTAATCTCTGCAAGAAACGGACGATTCTGAATCAAATTTCAAACCTTGCAAGGGTAAACCTAACTCACACGCTTGGAACATCCAATGAACGTTCCAAAGCAACCGTTTGCCTTTCATTCCAACTCATTGATCAGTGCCACCACAAGCGACTGTAGGACCATACGCACATCCAATGTGCAGGACGTATGCCTGTAGCGCAACTATATGACCGTACTCCTGTCCGCTGTGCGAAACGTACTCCTACAGTGTGTATGACTATAGGACATACTCACATCCGCTGCGGAACATACTCCCGCACGTCGGTGCGTGTGCGAAAAAACAAATTACGAGTGGTGGGGGTATGTCCACTCCTTGGGCCGATCGGTTACTAGGCTTACCGCTTACCATATTTCACGGCATGTGGCTAGTACTTTAAAACGCTTAACCACCGCTACCACAGACTACGACCTTATCAAAATTTTATCAACACAGATGGGGTTTTTTGCCAAGGTCATGAATCATAATCACAACCCCATCCATCATCCTTATAGTGGTTGCAGGAATGTAAACATTACAACTCCTATAAAGCTCGCGAGTGATAGGGAATCACTCGACTTCTACCGGTCTTATTAGCTTAGCAGCTAGTTGGACTCAGGTTCTAGTATTCAATACATAGGTTCCTAGGAATATGCAACTAAGGTTTCAATACAATTCCTGAAAACTTAAATGCACAAGTAGATATACACGAATATATAAATTGCAGTGTAGTAAAAATAGCGGTTTATGTCCGGGGCTTGCCTTCGCTGGTGGGGCTGGGGTCAGAGATATCAACACTAAAAGTTTCCGAACCGGGGTTCGGGGCTTCTGTTAGATCTCTAGTGACGTTCCCGGGGTATTCAGAAATTCCTTCTTCTAGTTCCGGGATCAGCTGGTAATCTCCGTTAGCGAGAGTTGTCGAGTCTATATGATATGCAAACATCACAGTTGAGGAAATGCATACACTTCCATTTCTTTTCACGATAAAGTTGCAATCTAATAAACAAACATCCTATTTAGCAAACATATCATCTATTGCCATACTAGGCAATCATTTATCGAGTATAAACATAATTATCTAATTGCATTAAATGACATATGATCTGAACTATTTAGCTCATGTTCTATTTCATGAATCAAACAACATTTAGATCATGAACTATTTTTCTAGTTTGATCTACTGCAAACCTAAGGATAAAAATTTTACTAGAGAAAGGTTAATCTGAATCTAAGCTACTGTGATTTTATCAAGATTTTTATCCTTATAGCATTTATGCTATAAAATAAACAAAAACAACATTGTGATATTAAGATCTATTTATATCAGAAGTTCTACACAAGATCTTGTGCTGAAATTTGGTGAACATATTACTGTACTTAAAAGTAACAATCTAATTTAATTTCATAAATTTTCATAAACCAGAACTATTATTCATGATTTATCTTTGAATCTATGCTTAAATTTATATCTTAGTCTAACCTATGGTACTGGTATCCAAAATTTTATCATCGATTACACATACTGAAAGACAGTTAGAGTAAAATTTTCAGCTACAAACACTAACATATTCACCCTTGAATAAATCCTAAAGCTTTCATAAATTTAAAATGAAGACACTTAAACATCATAGCTAGGAAACAGTTCTGAGTCTACAAATTTGACATAAAGTCAGAAATGAGACACACTTCCTATGTTTCAAATTTCATCAACAGCATAGCTATGGATCAAGAGATCTAATTAACACACCCATTTCCTAGTATTTATTCTAATTCAAAATATGCACTTATTCAGCTCATGGCTATAACACAAAAGTTGTAGAGTTTACTTCAAGAATTCAAACAAAACTAGTTTGACATTTTTCTGAATTTCCTATGAATTCTTACAAATTTCTAAAGATCACTGATTTTGAATTGAAGGTAGGGACTGGAATGTTGCAGCCAGACCCTCAGAAAGATTTAAATCGTTGCAATCGAGAACTTGGCTCGCCGGTGAAAAAAAGCCGAGACTCGCCGGCTGAATTCCGAGGATGGCGGTCGCCGGCGGCGAGTGTGGCAGAACCAACCTGAATTATACCGGCTCAAGTACGCGAGTCCATTCCTGAGGGCTCCAGCGTGCTTCAAACGGTATAATCCCTTGGCCTGTCGGGTAACGTCCCGATAAAACACCGATACACAGGATCAGATAAGGTTACCTCACACGAAGGTGAGTCCAGAGATACAATCACCATCATATTTTACATCACAAGGAATTACATTATAAGAGTTTTCAAAAGCAGTACATTACAAACTGCTAAAGTCATGGTTTTTGGCAGCGGAAAACATACGCGATGATTTACAGCACGGCGTCAAGACGGATGTCATGCTAAGCCCAGGCATGACATCACTCGGTATCACCAATGTTGGTCGGGGACGGATCCTATTTCACGGACCAACCTTCTGGAAAAGCACAGGGCCAAGGCAGGGGAAGAGTAGGGTCTTCAAGGACTATACCTGAGAAACATGTAACTAGCAAGACTGAGTATACTAATACTCAGCAAGGCTTACCCGGGATTGGGTATATTTTAGCCCATAACTAGACTCATGAAGGCTTATAATGGTTCTGGATTTAGTTTCAGCTGAAAAGCAACTAAGAGTGGATCCTTAATTTCAACTTTTAGCTTTCAGATTCTAGTTGATTATCCATTCTAGGTAAGTACCTGTAACTACTCAAGCATGGTAAAATCTTTGATCAAGCATCATCTTCGATAATCATAAGATTGCTCTTATTACTCAATGTGGTAAAGGGATCAAGCAGTCTCAACCATCGTGAGAAGCGGACGATTCTGAATCGAATTCAACCTTGCAAGGTAAACCGAACTCACACGCTTGGAACACCAAAGGGTCGTTCCGAAGCAACCGTTTGCCTTTCATTCCGACTCGTGGATCAGATCCACCACAAGCGACTGCTGGACCATACGCACTTCCAAAGTGCAGGACGTACGTCTGTAGCGCGACTACAAAACCCGTACTCCTAGTTGCCCTTGCAACACGTATTCCCACACGTCGAACATAAGTAACCAGAAGAAGCAAGACGAGTGGTGGGAGGTATGTCCACTCCTCGGGCCGATTGGTTATTAGGTTTACCGCTTACCATATTTCGCGGCATGTGGTTAGTACTTTCAAACGCTTAACCCCGATCACCACACGCTGCGACCTTATCAAGTTCAACAACACAAACGGGGTATCATCTCAACCATCATACCTCATAAAACTCCCATCCGGCATCCTTGTAGTGATAACAGGAATGTAAACATTACAACTCCTATATCGCGCGAGTGACAGGGAATCACCCTACTTCTACCGGTCCTATTAGCATAACAGCTAGTCGGACTCAAGTGCTACTATTCAATACATTGGTTCCTAGGGAAATGCAACTAGGGTTTTAAGCAAGTCCTAAGAACTTAATGCATAGAATACGTAATTAGATATAGATTGCAGTGTAATTAAAATAGTGGGTTATATCCAGGGCTTGCCTTTACTGGTGGGGCCGAAGTCAGAAATGTTAATATCTTCCGAACTTTGGTTCGGAGCTTCAGTTAATCCCTTGGTGATGTTCATTTGGTCTTCAGGAACATCCTCTGTAGACTCTAGGGAGATCTCATAGGTACCGTTTGCAGAAGTAGTCGTATCTATATGCAATGCGACATTACATTTAAAGTGTGTACATAAAACTACCTTACTTCTTAATACAGTTACAATGCAGCACTCATATAACACACTATTCACATTACAACCAAAAAGATCTGAAACTAAACTTAGATAGAGTTTTAAGAGGACATCCAATTATGATCGGCTACTTGTTGAAGATTACAACAGAGCTGATTGGAAACAACAGAGGTTTATTCGATTGAAAGGTGCATCGGTTTCTTAATTGATCGATGAAAGCATCGATTACTTTAGCAAAGCGATGATTCCTAAAATAGTTGTGTCTTGACTGAGAGGTGCTTAAGTGTTATCCTAGGTAACTAGGTGTGGTTGTATCGGCTTGATTACGTCAGCACAACAATTGAGTGACGTATAGCCGATTGGAGTGTGATTGAGGGTATGTGACCGATAGATATATAGCCGACCTCTCAGTTGATAAATCGACTGATGGAAGTGTGTGGATAAGGATGGGAAAACTAAGGATTGATCGGCCATAACCGATATGGACAACAACTAGAATCAGCTTGGATCGGCCGATAGCAAGAGTCCTAAGATTGTGTGTGCATCTCCGATACATCGACTATGTGCAGCCGATGTAGGATAGAACAAAAGAATTGTATCGGCAGTAGCCGATACTAGAAAGGTAACAATCGTATCAGCTAACCAGCCGATGGTAGAAGCATCGACTGACAGCTGTTACACAGGAACATCATAGACTCAAGGAAACGGATGCTTAGCGGCTGAACCAAAAGCTGATGTTGAAACGCAGCTGCAGAGATGTATAAGCTAAGCAACAGATGCACATGAATTAACAAAGATCTTTATACGAAGAGAATCTTAAGGAAACGGCAATCAAGATAAGGATAACGTCTTGACGGCAAGGATATGAGCATTTATATGAAAGGATTAACTAAACATCACACATTTCTATTTAAGACCTATATTCTATGGCTTACTTTTCAGTTATAACACAAGCACACAATATAAAGCACAATAAAACATTCATTCCCTAACATTTGACCTAGACCACACATCAAAGACTTTCACTCAAGATCACAACATAAAACTTGTAGATTTTGACCTAGGGTTTCAAACAAAACTGATTTTGTACTTTTATGAACTTCTTACGAAAATCCATGAAATGTAGAAGTTCACGGATTTGAAATAAAGAAAGCTCTGGAAATCTTACAGAAAACACCCTGGAACTTTCTGAACCAAAGCAATTAAGTCCCTGGTCGGGGAAAACAGAGAACAGGAAAATAACGACGATATCCCGGCAAAGGGGTTGCCGGCATTAAGAAGATTCAGTAGGTTAGGGCAAACCTTGGTTGTGGAGAAGAACAAGTGGAAAATGAATTCCCGCGGTGAACAGAATTGGCGACGAGAAGAGCTCGATGGTGACGGGATTTCATGGGTGACGAAGAAGTTTGCCGGGAAGAGTTGCCGTGGGTGGAAGATGGCCGAAGGAGTAGTCTCCGTGGTGACTCATGGTGATAGCGGTTGTGCGAGCCGCGAGGGATAAAAATTGTTGGATGTCGTGGACCCTAGGACGAGACGATAAAGCCGGATGGGTTCGCTAAGCCGACTTCTCCGCGAACCTCAGGGTTTTCCTGCTCACGGATTGAACTTCCTCTGTTCACACACCCTTGGCTCTTGATCTGCTCGCGCGTGGCCTGTTGTCTTGCACATGCACGCGCCTGCAGAAACGAGCCGAGTCGGTCACTGGTAGAACACTTTCGCTCGTATCCGCGGACGTGCTAGTCCAAATCCGTTCGAACCTTCGCTTTTGCTTCGCCGCGCCACGCTCGCCCTCTCTGCCTCCGCGAGGGCCATGGTCTGCTCGCACCTAGCCACCTCCAAATCCTCCACGAATAGTTCCCAGTGCCGCCTGATCTCGTCCACTGCTTTCTCCTCAACGGCCTTTGATGTCTTCCACGTGCAGTCCCGCTGCTCCCGTGCAAATTCGTTCGCAGCCGCCGTACTGCAGCTCCTCCCGCACCGCGCGTGTTCTCCCTGCACGCCGTTGCAACATCCGCCTGACGGCGTCCTGAACCCTTGACGCCTCGCCCAACAGTAGGACCCTCGCATTCTTCAGCACCGCGCGTATCGGCATTTCGTCGAACACCTGAGCTACGTCTTCGATACGGCCATCGCGTTCCTGCATCTCGCGTAACAGCTTTCCACCGCAACTCCTCCTGCGCGTGCCGTTGCTCGGCACGTCGCACTTCAGCACCGTCTGCTCGTGCCTATGGGCTTGCTCTGCTCCGGCCGATCAACACCTGCCCACACCGCCAACTCCCGCGCGCCACCGCGCGCACGCTCGCGCCACTCGCTCGGCGCCGCCCACATTCCTGCCGCTCCAGCACCTGCACCGGCTCTCCAGCACGTGAGCTCCTGCACCGCCTAAACCATGCCGGTCCAGCTCCCGTGCTCGCTTGACACCTGTTCGCCTGCGTCGCGCCGCATCAGCTCACGCCTGAGCCGTTCGCGCGCTCTGCTCTGGCGCCGCCCTTCCACATCACCGCCTACCTCCGCTGCGCTGCACCCCGCGCCTCCCCCGCGCGCTCCGCGCTTGCTTGCGCCGCCTGGGCCTGCTTTTGAGCCGCGCACGAATGTCGGCCTGCCGCCCAGGCGCTCGCCCAAGCCGCCGCGTCCCGCTTGCTGCCGCTCGCCTCCCGCTCCACTTCCCAACCGAGCCGCCCGCCACGCGCGCCCGAAGCCGCGCCTAAGCGCTCCTGCGGCCGCCGCTCGGGGCCCACGCCTGCGCTCGCCGCCCTGGCTCCCGCGCGCGCATCGGCTCCGCACCTGGGTCCGCCGCTCGCCCGGCTCGGCGCCCGCCAGCTCGCACTACGCAGCGCCCCGCCTGGGCCCGCCAGCCCGCTCCGCTCGCGCCTGGAGTCGCCCGCCGCGCTAGCGCCCAGCGCCGGACCTGCAGCCGTCCCGCAGAGCCGTGTGGATTAGGAGAAAAAGAGAGAGGTACTGCTGCCCGTGATTTGGAGAAAGAAGTCAACTAGAAGAAGAACAGAGGGAGAAGGAGGAATGGATTTCCCCAAGGACTTATGCGCAATATAGAAAAACTGCAGGGACCTATTTGTAAAACAAAATTTCCCATCAATCCAATGTGGCAGAACCAACCTGAATTATACCGGCTCAAGTACGCGAGTCCAATCCTGAGGGCTCCAACGTGCTTCAAACGGTATAATCCCTTGGCCTGTCGGGTAACGTCCCGATAAACCACCGATACACAGGATCAAATAAGGTTACCTCACACGAAGGTGAGTCCAGAGATACAATCACCATCACATTTTACATTACAGAGAATTACATTACAAGAGTTTCCAAAAGAAGTATGAAGTTTCAAATCTAGAGAAAAGATTACAAACCATTAAAGCTATGGTTTTTGGCAGCGGAAGACATACGCGACGATTACAACACGTCGTCAAGACGGATGTCATGCTAAGCTCGGGCACGACATCACTCGGTATCATCAATGTTGGTCGAGGACGGATCCCATTCCACGGACCAATCTTCTGGAAGAGCATAGGGCCAAGATGTAACACCCTAATTTTTGCAAAGTACAAAAGTAATTTGAATGGCATGATAGGTTAAAGGGTTACATGAATTTTGATAAGCAATTTTCTTAAGGTATAAAAAATAAATATAGGAAAATATATATGTCATGTGCATTCATGCTCTTTGCATTGCTTTATTGGTTGTAGTTTATTTGGATTAAATTTGAGTTCAAATTTGAGTTCAAATTCAAAAGCCCTTTTGTTTTTGTTTGATCTTCTCTCTTTTTCCTCTCCTTTTTCCCCTTGGGCCCAGCCCAGCCCGGCTGGCCACCTCTCTCCTCCCTCTCCTCTTTTCCCTCTGCAGCGCGGCCCGCTTTCCCCCTGGCCGGCCCAGCCGCTCGCGGCCCTCTCCTCCCCTCCCTTCTCTCTCGCGCGCGTGGCCCGCTTCCTTTCCTCCCCGGCCCAGCTCGCTCCCGTCCCCGCTCTCTCCGTTCTCTCCCTCTCTCTGGCGCTGACAGGCGGGGCCCGCCTGTCAGGCTCGTCTTCCCCACCGCACCGGACTCGGGTTCGAGTCCGGCTCGCCTTCGCGCGACCTCCGCGCCCCCCCGCGCCGTCCCCGCCTCGGGCCCGCACGCCCAGGCGCCCCTCGGCCGCCCTTTAAAAGCCGCCGCACCCCGGGCCCCCCTAAACCCTAAGCCGCAGCCGCCCTACGCCCTAACCCTAGCCGCCGCATCCGCCGCCGCCGTCCTCGCCTCGGGCCGCCGTCGTCACGCCGGTCCGCCGCCGCTTCCCGGCAACCGAGTGCCCCCGGGGCACCGCAAGGTGATGAGGGTGCACGGTCGCCCGCTTTTTCCCTCTCCCCCGCTTCTCCCGTGGCCGCTCGACGCACACCGAGCCGCCGCCGCCGCTCTCGCCGCCGGCCGCCGTCTACGGCCGCCGCCTCTCCCTCTCTTCACCCTAAACCAGTTCCTCTCGTTCCCCTCTCTCTCCCCGGCCAAGTCCCGTCCCGAATGGTCGCCGGAGACGCGAGATCGCGTATCTCCGGCGAGTCGCCGCCGCCTCCGGCTCGCCGCCGGCGCCCCGCCGCCTCTCCCGTGCCGTTTCCCCCCCGCCAGCGCGATCCCCACCGTCCGATCAAAATCCATCGGCCCAGAACAGATCCAATCGCGGGTCAAACAGTCAGATACCGGTCAACCCGCGCCACTTTTGCAAATAAGCCCTTAAGTTTCCCCGAAACCAACCCGCCGTCCATTCCCGTTCAAAAATAATTGCAGTTGCGTCCTTTTTCTTCTGTTTAGACCCCTGAGGTTCCTCAAAATCAAACCCGCCGTCCTTAGCCTGGGGTTTTGCAAGCTAGCCCCTCTGTCTAGGGTTTATTTACGATCTAGCCCCTGGTTTCTCTGTTTTAGGTCCTTTTAGATCTAAATCTTCGCAGATAAGCCCCTGGAACCCCGTTTTAGCCCTAACTTCTCCGTTTTAACTCCGATTTCATCGATTCTTGCGCTCACGTGATCCTTACGACTTGTACAATGTTTTTAAAATATTATTTTGTTCTGTTTTCAATGATTGGTGTACTGTTCTTATTTTATTTTGTTTGCTTGTATGTGCTCGTGTGCGACGTTAGACGGTGCGCAGTTCGAGGATCCGCAGGGACAAGACTTTGAAGATTTTCCTGAGCAGCAGCAGTTTGCTAACGAAGGCAAGTGGTCCTTGATCATGTTTTCAGTCCTATTAACATCACAATTACATCTTTACTTTTATGCATGCATGTGTCTAGAATATGATGGAACCCAATTAAGGATATGACTAGATTTTATTTAACTTCCTTGTTTAAACCTGGCTTGTTTTATTTATGTTATAGCTACGCTAGTTGCTTAACAATAGTTTTTGGATGTCGAAAACCATGTTACCTCCTATATCTCTCATGTGCTTTGGAATATTGTTATGGCAATCGAACAAGCTTATCGAATGAATTGGAACATGGAGAACCACCCAGGAAAATAGTACAACCACAGTACTATATGGCTCTGGTCTTGGCTAATTAATTAGAAACCTTGGCTTGTAAAGGTCTTACCGAAAGGGCAAGAGGGGAGTGCGTTGATGGGGTATAGCCCGGTCCTCTTGAGGTGTAGATATGATCCTGGGTAAGGCGTCTTCCTCATTAGGGAGGGTTATGACCACTGCGGCCTGAAACCTTAGCGGACCAATACAAGTTAGGGAATCTTTGTAAAGGCCTCGTAGTGAATCCCTGCCACTCACCTCGGAAGTGTTTAAGGGCCTTGCAAACCCGGGCATCAAGGGAAACACGAGCTGTGGGTAAAGTGTACAAACTCTGCAGAGTGAAAACTGATATATCAGCCGTGCTCACGGTTAAGAGCGGCTTGGACCCTCACATGATAATTGAACTTAAAGATGACTTAAGCTGTTGTTCTTGTGGTTGATGTTGTTTATTTACTCAGTTTTTATATAAGGGTTGGTATAAACTTAAACCTAGTTAATGCTTGCTAAATAAAACTTGACTAACTAAAATGCTTATCGCAGTCAAACCATGTCAGCTTATCCTTGTTTTGGCCTTGCATGTCATATAACTTACTCCACTTGCTGAGTACCAACCATAAGTGTACTCACGCTTGCTTTATTAAAACGAATGCTGCTCAGAACAAGACAACTTTCCGGAGTTTCCTGAAGATATTGGAGATTTCTAGGCGAGTGTCTCCCAGTCAACTGCCTGTGAAGTTGAAGTCCGCTGCTATTTATCGACGTTTATTTATTCGCTTAAGGTTAAGACTGTCGGTCATGTAATAAAGTACTATTATATTCTTATTCGTTAATGCATTGTTCGGATATTCGCTTGTGACGTCTACTGTATGTGCGGAACTTGATCCTGGCGCACATATGGGATGCATTCGGTTATCTTTTCTAAACCGGGTGTGACAGAAGTGGTATCAGAGCCAGGTTGACTGTAGGACGTTAGCCTAGCTAGTAATGGTCGAATTTTAAGTCTTATCTTGCTTAGTAGCCAAGCTTCTGCCTTCTTGCTTTTGAAAACTGCTTATTTTCTTGATTATATCGATATTCTTCTACCTTTTTCTCTTTGAAAACATGCTTGTCTCTCAAGTGTGTTGATGTTTGCAAAAAATACCATCTTGCTTTAAGGTCACTCATAGCATCTTCCTCTAAATGTTCTCTATCTTGCATTGCTCTCGTTTCTGTTGCAGATGGTCAGAATCAGGCAGACTGCCCGTAAGAGCACCCGTGGACCACCGCATCCGATTCATCACTCGCAGGAAGTGTCCGACCCACTGGATGACCATCACTGTGACCATTCCAACGGGGGATGGGTGGACACCGACACTGAGGAGGAGCCCATGGAGTTGCCTGACGACCATCCAGAGGTTTCAAGTGGCAGCAATGATGGCCCTGCAGGAGGGGATAGTGATGATTCAGGTGCCGCAGATGGAGACAAGGGTAAGGGTGATGCTGAGGACTCCGATGCGCCAGGAGATGACGATGACGATCCGGATGATGGTCCGGAGCCAGCTGTCGCCACGACCCCACCACCACCTGAGCCTTGCTACGGGAAGCAGATACTTCACTTGGAATCTGCCGAGGGTCCATTCCCCGCGCTTCTCTGGAGGGCCATGCAGAGGATTGGTTTTCCGCGGAAGCCACACTTTGAGGCTCACTTGTTCAAGAATGCACAACAGGAAGAAGAATGGTTGGTGTCTGTGTTGATTTGCGTTCCGGATGAGAGACCTGGATGCTGGGTGGAATACTCTAAGCACATTGATGAGGTGCCCAGGAGGACTTTGGAGGCAGGGACTAGTGAAGCTGCAAGGAGGGCACTCTACTTTCTTTGCTACGCTTACAAGGAAGAGCTCCAGGGCACTGAGTTCCAGCAGTTTCCACAACGCAAGAGGGGGGCTACTTGTGCGCAGATTCCTGCTCCACCCCCTGGAGAAGGAAGTCTGCTAATGGACACCACACAGGAGCTGGTCGCCGCTCTCAGCACGGATCTAGATGCAGCCGGAGCAGAGATCCAGGAGGTCAAGAAGAAGCTGATGAAGACCATCCGGGAGAAGGCAATTCTGGAGGCTCGGCTGAGAGGAGATCCAGTGTTACCTCCGGAGTACGACAGCATTGAACCAAAGGAGTACTTGCCGGAGTCACCCCCTCGCAAGCGTATTCATTATGGAGAGCCCGGCTACCGCACCACCTACCGTTAGAGGATGGATTTAGGAGTTAAGATAGGAGTAAATTTTCTTTTAGGATAGGAGTTTTCCAAGAGACTTTTGCAATCGTTAGTACGAACGATCTTAATAGTGTGTTAAATTAGATTAATGTGAAAGTGTGCTTGGTTTTGTGACAATGTTTGAGTTGGATCTTTGTAATGATTGCGATAGGTTGTGGAGTGATGACCACAACCATATCAAGTTATTAATACAAATATATAGTTAGTAAAATTTTGGGGTTGTTTTCTTTCCGTTGCTATCTTTATCTTGCCCTTGTTCCTACCCATTTTCCATGATTGAATTCATGAGTCTCTTTTCTCTAACCCAATCAGATGGTGAACACCAGGTCCGGATCAGGAGTTGATCAACCCGCAGCGCCGCGACGGAGGGTGCGCAACAACACCAACCCTAACCCGCCACCAAGTCAACCGCACCAGACGCCACCTGCAGGAATGGAGCAGTTTCTCGCCGCCCAGACTGAGCTGCTGACCAACATGGCGAACACCATCGCCAACATGCAAGCTCAGATGAACCAAGCGCCACCACCTCCACCACCACCAGCAAGGGACAGGCACAGGGAGTTCATGAGTCACAAGCCTCCCACATTCTCTCATTCACCGGATCCACTTCAGGCTGATGACTGGATCAAGACTGTGGAGAAGATGCTCAACCTCGCCCAGTGTACCGACAGAGAGAAGGTTCTTTATGCTTCAGGCAGACTGGAAGGGACCGTAGCGGATTGGTGGGATGCTTATACAGCAGCTCATGACAACCCCGACGCTATCGGCTGGCAGGAGTTCAGGAGCAAATTCCGGGAGCAGCACATACCCAAGGGCCTGATGAAGCTCAAGAAGCAGGAGTTCCTTGCTTTGAAGCAAGGGGCAATGTCCGTGAGTGAGTATAGGGACAAGTTCATCCAACTGTCTCGTTACACCCCTGCAGATGTCGCAGATGATGAGGAGAAGCAGGATCACTTCAGGGAGGGTCTGATTGGTCCTATCAAATATCAACTGATGGTGCATACTTTCGACAGTTTCCAGAAAATGGTGGATAAAGCCATCATGGTGGAGCATGCTCGCAAGGAGATGGGTGAGCACAAAAGGAAGTACGAGTCACCGACGCAGTTCAGCAGCAATGCACGTCCTCGCTTCAACGCTCCGCAGGGAACACCTTTCCGCTCAGGGGGACAGAATGTCAACTTCGGGCAGAGTCAGTACCCGCGCTTCAACCCACAGGGGCAGCAGCAGCAGCAAGCTCAACATGCCAGTTAGTCAGTGCAGCGCTCCAACTTTCAGCAGAATCGTCAGGGCACCCCTACAGGCACGCCGATGAGAAACAATGCCACCGCTCCCGCCGGTGGTAATACTTGCTACAGATGCGGTGAAGCGGGACATTATGCAAACCGTTGTCCCAAGGGAAATGGCCAGAACACTCCAGGCCAGTTTAACAACGGCGGACAGAGGCAGACACCGCAGCAGCAGCAACAGCTCCGAAACAATACGCAGACGCCCCAGAGCAACAAGGGTCAGCAAAACTACGTCCGCGGGCGCGTAAATCATGTCGCTGCAGAGACCGCTCAGGAAGCTCAGGACGTTGTGTTCGGTATGTTTCTTGTCAACTCCGCCCCTGCATCAGTTTTATTCGATTCTGGAGCATCGCATACTTCATCTCAGCTGAATATGTTGCTAAGTACTCTATTCCCTTATGCACCATGCCTAGTTCCATGTTAGTAAATTCACCTGGGGGAAATATGAGGGCTGTGTACCGATGTCTCGGGGTAAAAATACAAATCATGGGCAAGGAATTCTGTGCAAACCCGATAGTGTTACCGTCAAGTGGTATTGATATTATTCTCGGAATGGGATGGTTGACAAAATACGACGCAGTGATTCATTGTTCCAAGCGATCTGTGGTTCTCACTAGCCAAGAAGGTGAAAGATTTGAGTTTGTTGCAACACTTCCGTCGGCGGCAGATTGTGCAGTGAATCAGTTGAAGGCAAGTTCGATGGAGGCTATCAGAGTGGTCAGCGAATACCCGGACGTCTTCCCTGAGGATTTGCCAGGTATGCCACCTGAACGTGACATTGAATTTATTATAGATCTTTTACCTGGTACTGCGCCTATTGCTAAGAGGCCATATAGAATGTCGGTGGGTGAACTAGAGGAACTTAAGAAACAACTGAAAGAATTGCTAGGTAAGGGGTACATTCGTCCTAGTTCGTCACCTTGGGGAGCACCTGTGATATTCGTTGAAAAGAAAGATGGTACACAGCGGATGTGTGTTGACTACAGGGCCTTGAATGAGGTGACAATCAAGAACAAGTATCCATTGCCACGTATAGAAGACTTGTTTGATCAGTTGAGGGGAGCCAAGGTATTCTCAAAGATTGACTTGAGGTCAGGTTATCATCAGCTGAGGATACGACCTTCAGATATTGCCAAGACCGCATTCACTACCAGGTATGGGTTATATGAGTATACGGTGATGTCGTTCGGGTTGACTAATGCTCCAGCTTACTTTATGTACCTGATGAACAAAGTGTTCATGGAGTATCTCGACAAGTTTGTGGTGGTGTTCATCGATGATATTCTGGTATACTCCAAGGATGAAGAGGAACATGAGGAGCACTTGAGACTCGTCTTGCAGAAGCTCCGGGATAATCAGTTGTATGCTAAGCTCAGCAAGTGTGAATTTTGGCTGAATGAGGTTTCATTTCTGGGTCATGTCATTACCGGCGGAGGTATTGCAGTGGATCCAGGGAAAGTAAAAGATGTGTTGAAATGGGAGCCACCCACGACGGTTTCGGAAATCCGGAGTTTCCTAGGACTTGCAGGGTATTACCGGAGGTTTATTGAAGGCTTCTCTAAGATAGTGAAACCCCTTACGTCACTGCTAGAGAAAGACAAGAAATTTATATGGTCTGCGGCATGTCAGGATTGTTTCGAGGAGCTGAAAAAGAGGCTAACAACTGCACCAGTGTTGGCTATGCCTGATATTTACAAAAGTTTCGATATCTACTGTGACGCATCTAAGCAGGGTCTCGGTTGTGTATTGATGCAAGAGGGACACGTGATTGCATATGCGTCCCGTCAATTGAGAAAGCATGAACAGAACTACCCCACGCACGATCTGGAGTTGGCAGCAGTGGTACATGCTCTAAAAATATGGAGGCACTATTTGTTAGGTCACCGATGCCAGATATATACTGATCATAAGAGCTTGAAGTATATTTTCACTCAGAATGACCTCAATCTAAGGCAGCGAAGGTGGTTAGAGCTGATCAAGGATTATGATCTGGAGATACACTACCATCCCGGGAAGGCAAATGTGGTTGCGGATGCCTTGAGTCGCAAGAGCTATGTGAACGCGACGATGATCAGCCAGATGCCTCGGGAGTTGTACAAGGAATTTGAACGACTCAACCTGGGGTTCGTCGCTCATACGGAGGGAATCACTATAGAGGTTGAGCCGACCCTCGACCAAGACATACGGAAGGGTCAGCTTGAGGACTCTAAGATACAGGAGATAAAAGGAATGATAGAAGCAGGCAAGGCACCAGATTTTACTGAAGATGAACATGGGACAGTATGGTTCAGAAAGAGGATATGTGTACCAGATGTGGACCACCTCCGAGAGAAAATTCTGCAGGAAGCTCATGACTCAGCTTATTCTATCCATCCTGGCAGTACTAAGATGTATCAGGATTTGAAGGAAAGATATTGGTGGTATGGCATGAAACGTGACGTTGCAGCTCACGTGGCATTATGTGATGTGTGTCAGAGAGTTAAGGCAGAACATCAGAGACCGGCCGGATTGTTACAACCTTTGAAGGTACCGGAGTGGAAATGGGAAGAAATCGGTATGGATTTCATTGTGGGGTTGCCACGAACGCGAGATGGTTATGATTCGATATGGGTCATAGTGGATCGACTGACCAAGGTAGCTCACTTTATACCGGTAAAGACTACATATACAGGCGCACGACTGGCAGAATTGTACATCTCGCGAATTGTGTGCTTGCATGGAGTACCTAAGAAGATAGTGTCAGACAGGGGTACTCAGTTTACGTCTCGATTCTGGCAAAAGCTGCATGAGTCAATGGATACGAAGTTGAACTTCAGCTCTGCTTATCATCCGCAGACTGATGGGCAGACCGAAAGGACAAATCAGGTGTTAGAGGATATGCTCCGAGCCTGTGCACTGAAACATGGAGGCAGTTGGGATAAGAGTTTGCCGTTCGCAGAGTTCTCCTATAATAACAGTTATCAGGCCAGTCTAAAGATGGCGCCGTTCGAGGCACTGTATGGCAGGAAGTGCAGGACTCCGTTGTATTGGAGTGAGACAGGTGAAAGTCAGCTGTTCGGGCCTGAGATCATTAAAGAGGCTGAAAGGCAGGTACGGGTTGTTCGTGAGAACTTGAAGGTGGCTCAGTCAAGACAGAAAAGCTATGCAGATACTCGACGACGGGAGTTGACCTTCGAGGAAGGTGACTACGTATATCTGAAGGTGTCACCAATCAGAGGTTTGCGCAGATTCAAGGTCAAAGGGAAATTGTCGCCTCGTTACATTGGTCCGTTCAAGATTCTAGAACGGAAAGGCGAGGTGGCTTACCAACTAGAGTTACCTGCACGGTTGTCAGATGTGCACAATGTGTTTCATATCTCTCAGTTGAAGAAATGTTTGAGGGAACCTGAGGAGCAGTTACCGCTGGAGGAACTGGATGTGCAGGAGGACTTGACTTACGAGGAGCACCCGATCAAAATACTGGATACGGCAGAGAGAATTACTCGGAGTAAGAGGATACGAATGTGCAGAGTTCAGTGGAGTCACCATTCAGAGGATGAGGCTACCTGGGAACGAGAGGATGAGTTACAGGCAGATTTTCCCCAGCTTTTTGCTAGCCCAGCCGAATCTCGAGGACGAGATTCCTTTTAAGGGGGGTAGGTTTGTAACACCCTAATTTTTGCAAAGTACAAAAGTAATTTGAATGGCATGATAGGTTAAAGGGTTACATGAATTTTGATAAGCAATTTTCTTAAGGTATAAAAAATAAATATAGGAAAATATATATGTCATGTGCATTCATGCTCTTTGCATTGCTTTATTGGTTGTAGTTTATTTGGATTGAATTTGAGTTCAAATTTGAGTTCAAATTCAAAAGCCCTTTTGTTTTTGTTTGATCTTCTCTCTTTTTCCTCTCCTTTTTCCCCTTGGGCCCAGCCCAGCCCGGCTGGCCACCTCTCTCCTCCCTCTCCTCTTTTCCCTCTGCAGCGCGGCCCGCTTTCCCCCTGGCCGGCCCAGCCGCTCGCGGCCCTCTCCTCCCCTCCCTTCTCTCTCGCGCGCGCGGCCCGCTTCCTTTCCTCCCCGGCCCAGCTCGCTCCCGTCCCCGCTCTCTCTGTTCTCTCCCTCTCTCTACCGCTGACAGGCGGGGCCCGCCTGTCAGGCCCGTCTTCCCCACCGCACCGGACTCGGGTTCGAGTCCGGCTCGCCTTCGCGCGACCTCCGCGCCCCCCCGCGCCGTCCCCGCCTCGGGCCCGCACGCCCAGGCGCCCCTCGGCCGCCCTTTAAAAGCCGCCGCACCCCGGGCCCCCCTAAACCCTAAGCCGCAGCCGCCCTACGCCCTAACCCTAGCCGCCGCATCCGCCGCCGCCGTCCTCGCCTCGGGCCGCCGTCGTCACGCCGGTCCGCCGCCGCTTCCCGGCAACCGAGTGCCCCCGGGGCACCGCAAGGTGATGAGGGTGCACGGTCGCCCGCTTTTTCCCTCTCCCCCGCTTCTCCCGTGGCCGCTCGACGCACACCGAGCCGCCGCCGCCGCTCTCGCCACCGGCCGCCGTCTACGGCCGCCGCCTCTCCCTCTCTTCACCCTAAACCAGTTCCTCTCGTTCCCCTCTCTCTCCCCGGCCAAGTCCCGTCCCGAACGGTCGCCGGAGACGCGAGATCGCGTATCTCCGGCGAGTCGCCGCCGCCTCCGGCTCGCCGCCGGCGCCCCGCCGCCTCTCCCGTGCCGTTTCCCCCCCGCCAGCGCGATCCCCACCGTCCGATCAAAATCCATCGGCCCAGAACAGATCCAATCGCGGGTCAAACAGTCAGATACCGGTCAACCCGCGCCACTTTTGCAAATAAGCCCTTAAGTTTCCCCGAAACCAACCCGCCGTCCATTCCCGTTCAAAAATAATTGCAGTTGCGTCCTTTTTCTTCTGTTTAGACCCCTGAGGTTCCTCAAAATCAAACCCGCCGTCCTTAGCCTGGGGTTTTGCAAGCTAGCCCCTCTGTCTAGGGTTTATTTACGATCTAGCCCCTGGTTTCTCTGTTTTAGGTCCTTTTAGATCTAAATCTTCGCAGATAAGCCCCTGGAACCCCGTTTTAGCCCTAACTTCTCCGTTTTAACTCCGATTTCATCGATTCTTGCGCTCACGTGATCCTTACGACTTGTACAATGTTTTTAAAATATTATTTTGTTCTGTTTTCAATGATTGGTGTACTGTTCTTATTTTATTTTGTTTGCTTGTATGTGCTCGTGTGCGACGTTAGACGGTGCGCAGTTCGAGGATCCGCAGGGACAAGACTTTGAAGATTTTCCTGAGCAGCAGCAGTTTGCTAACGAAGGCAAGTGGTCCTTGATCATGTTTTCAGTCCTATTAACATCACAATTACATCTTTACTTTTATGCATGCATGTGTCTAGAATATGATGGAACCCAATTAAGGATATGACTAGATTTTATTTAACTTCCTTGTTTAAACCTGGCTTGTTTTATTTATGTTATAGCTACGCTAGTTGCTTAACAATAGTTTTTGGATGTCGAAAACCATGTTACCTCCTATATCTCTCATGTCCTTTGGAATATTGTTATGGCAATCGAACAAGCTTATCGAATGAATTGGAACATGGAGAACCACCCAGGAAAACAGTACAACCACAGTACTATATGGCTCTGGTCTTGGCTAATTAATTAGAAACCTTGGCTTGTAAAGGTCTTACCGAAAGGGCAAGAGGGGAGTGCGTTGATGGGGTATAGCCCGGTCCTCTTGAGGTGTAGATATGATCCTGGGTAAGGCGTCTTCCTCATTAGGGAGGGTTATGACCACTGCGGCCTGAAATCTTAGCGGACCAATACAAGTTAGGGAATCTTTGTAAAGGCCTCGTAGTGAATCCCTGCCACTCACCTCGGAAGTGTTTAAGGGCCTTGCAAACCCGGGCATCAAGGGAAACACGAGCTGTGGGTAAAGTGTACAAACTCTGCAGAGTGAAAACTGATATATCAGCCGTGCTCACGGTTAAGAGCGGCTTGGACCCTCACATGATAATTGAACTTAAAGATGACTTAAGCTGTTGTTCTTGTGGTTGATGTTGTTTATTTACTCAGTTTTTATATAAGGGTTGGTATAAACTTAAACCTAGTTAATGCTTGCTAAATAAAACTTGACTAACTAAAATGCTTATCGCAGTCAAACCATGTCAGCTTATCCTTGTTTTGGCCTTGCATGTCATATAACTTACTCCACTTGCTGAGTACCAACCATAAGTGTACTCACGCTTGCTTTATTAAAACGAATGCTGCTCAGAACAAGACAACTTTCCGGAGTTTCCTGAAGATATTGGAGATTTCTAGGCGAGTGTCTCCCAGTCAACTGCCTGTGAAGTTGAAGTCCGCTGCTATTTATCGACGTTTATTTATTCGCTTAAGGTTAAGACTGTCGGTCATGTAATAAAGTACTATTATATTCTTATTCGTTAATGCATTGTTCGGATATTCGCTTGTGACGTCTACTGTATGTGCGGAACTTGATCCTGGCGCACATATGGGATGCATTCGGTTATCTTTTCTAAACCGGGTGTGACACAAGACAGGGGAAGAGTAGGATCTTCAAAGGCTTTACCTGAAAAACATAAAACTAGCAAGGCTGAGTATACTAATACTCAGCAAGGCTTACCCGGGATTGGGTATACTTTAGCCCATAGCTAGACTCATGAGGGCATTGTAAAGGCTCTGGGTTTATTTTCAGCTGAAAAGCAACAGAGAGTATAACTACTTTCAAGTTTTAGCTTTCAGATTCTAGCTTGAATAGCTATTCTAGGTTAGCACCTATACTAAACAAGTATGATTGAAATTATCATTCATCAAGATTATCTTATTAACAGTTACACTTCTTACTCAATGTGGTAAAAGGGATAAGCAGTCTCAAGCTTCGTGAGAGGCGGACGATTCGAATCGAATTTGACCTTGCAAGGTAAACCTAACACACACGCTTGGAACATCCACAAGTTGTTTCCAAGCAACTGTTTACCTTTCTTTCCGACTCGTGGACAGGCCACCACAAGCGACTTGCAGGACCGTACGCACACCCTATATGTGCAGGACATACGTCTGTAGCGCGACTACAAAACCCGTATTCCAGTCTGCCATGCAGAACGTACTCCCACAGGTCGGTGCGTGTGAACATAACATAAAGATCGAGTGGTGGGAGGTATGTCCACTCACCGGGCCGATTGGTTACTAGGTTTACCGCTTACCATATTTCGCGGCATGTGGCTAGTACTTTCAAAAACTTAGCCACCACTACCACACATTCCGACCTTAAGATTTTTATCAAAACAGACAGGGTAAAATCTCAGGTCATGATACAACACATGACCCTGTCCGTCATCCTTATAGTGGTTGCAGAAATGTAAACATGCAACTCCTATATCGCGCGAGTGACAGGAAATCACCCGACTTCTACCGGTCCTATTTAGCAGAGCATCTAAACGATAAGGACTCGGGAGCATTACATTGGATTCCTAGGATTCATGCATCTAGGGTTGCACTTCAATTCCTAAACTTAATGCAGGATATAATATAGATGGATGAATATTGCAGTGTAATTGAAATAATGGGATATGTCCGGGGCTTGCCTTTACTGGTGGGTCTGAAGTCAGAGATGTTAGTGTTGTTATCTTCCGAACTTGGTTCGGAGCTTCCGATATTCCCTTGATGACATCCACTTGGTCTCCAAAAACATCCTCTGCAGACTCCGGGGAGATCTCGTAGGTACCGTTGCCGAAGTAGTCGTATCTACATGTAATGCAACATTATATTCAAGCGTGCACACAAAACTATCTTACTTCACAATAAAGTTGCAATCCAACACTCATTTGACATACCACTCATATAACAGCCAAAAAGATCTGAACTAAACTTAGATAGAGCTTTAGGGGAACAACTAACTAGAGTCGGCTATTCGTTGATGATTACAACAGAGCTGATTGAAAAACAACGAGGGTTTAGCTGATTGATGAGTGTATCGGGTTCCTAGATGATCGATGAAAGCATTGATCACTTTAGTAGAGGGATGATTCTTAAAGCAGTTATGTCTTAACTGAGATGTGCTTAAGTGTTATTCTAGGTAAATAGGTGTGGTTGTATAGATTCGATTACGTCAGCACAACCATTGGGTGACGTACAGCCGATTGGAGTGTGGTTGAGGATATGTGACCGATAGATATAGATAGCCGATCATTCAGTCGATAAATCGACTGATAGGAGTACGTAGATAAGGAAGCGGAAACTAAGGATTGATCGGCCGTGTTTGACCGATATGGAAAAGCAACCAAAATCGACTTGGGTCGGCCGATTGGCAAGAACCCTAAGATCGTGTGTGCACCTCAGATTGATCGGCTATGTGATAGCCGATGTAGGACGGAATAACAGAATGTTACCGGCAGTAGCCGATACTAAAAAGATAACAACCGTTCCAGCTAACCAGCCGATGGTAGAAACATTTTACAAGAAATGCATCGGCTGACAACTGTTACGCAGAAACATCATAGACTTAAAGAAAACAGATGTTAAGTGGCTAGGTTGATAACCTGCCACTGAAGTATAGTTGTCGAAACATATTAGTTAAGCAATAGATGCACACGAACTAACAAGAATCTATATACGGCAAGGAACTTAAGGAAACAGCAATCAAGACGAGGATAACGTCTTGACGGTAGGGATATGAGCGTTTGTGTGATGTATTAACTAATTACCACACTTTTCCACTTGAAACATACATCCTATGATTTATCTTTCAGCTAAAACACATGCATACAATATATGGTACAAACAAAGCATTCATTCCCTAACATTTAACCTAGACCACAGATCAAAACTTTCAATTTAAGAGCATAACACAAACTTGTAACTGTTCACTGATTTGAAACAAAGAAAGTTTTGAAAATTTTACAAAGGACACCCTAGAACTTTCTAAAACATAACAATCAAGTCCCTGGTCCGGGAAAACAGTTATCAGGAAGTTAACGACGATATTCCGGCAAAGGAATCGCCGGCATTAGAAAGGTTCAGCAGGTCAGGGCAAACCTTGGTTAAGGAGAAGAACAGACGGAAAGTGATTTTCCGTGGCGAACAAAGTTGGCGATGGGAAGAGCTCGATGAGAGGGTTCACGAGCTTTCTTGAGGTGTTGTGGTCTTGCCCGGCGATCGACGAAGATTAGGAGCTGCTGGATGTCGTGAATCCCTGGGATGAAATGACAGAGCCGGATTGGTTCGTTATACCATCTCTTCCGCGAACCTTAGAGTTTCCTTGTCCACGGACTGAACTTCCTTTGTTCACATACTCTTAGCTCTTGTTCTGCTCGCGCGTGGCCTGTCATCTTGCACGCGCTCACGCTTACGGAATCGAGCCGAGCCGGCCACCGGTAGAACACTCTCGCTCGCATCCGCGGATGTGCTAGTCCAAATCCGTTCGGACCTTCGTCTTCGCTTTGCCACCTTTCCTCCGGCTCGCCGTGCCATAACTGTTCTTCCGCTTTCACAAAGACCGAGGTCTGTCCGCATCAGGGCCGCGCCTTTCGTTGTCTTCTCCTCAACGGCTTCCGACGTCCTCCAAACGTGACCCTGCTGTTCCCGTGCGAATCTGCCCTGCACGCTGTGCAGCTGCTCCTCCGCTTCCAGTTGCCTAACCTGTGTTCGCCCGGCCTTGCCGCATCACTCTCGTGCTCACACACGCGTGTTTGCGCCACCTGGGCCTACTCCTGCCTCGGCCAAGCCACTGACACGCGCGCGCCAATCGCGCCTCCAGCACCCTCCGCGCGCGCTCCGCTCAACACCTGTCCACACCTCCCACTTCCGTACGCCATCGCTTGCACGCTCGCGCCACCCGCTCGGCGTCACTCACGTTCCTGCCGTTCCAGCACCTGCCGCGCGCGCCAATCCCGCGTGCCCACGCTTCTGCTCCGCCGCGCACGCACTGCTCTACTCGTGCGCCCGCATCTGCCGCACCTTCGTCGGCCTGCCGCCGCGCTTGAGCCAGTGCGCCCCAGCCCTAAGCCGCTGTCGCACCGAGTCAGTAACTGCCGCTTGCACCGTGCACTTGTTCCACTCAGACCTACACGGCTCCTCTTCCTCCTGAGCCGCCGCGCCGCGACCTGGTGCCGCAGCTACCCGCGCCGGCCGTGCACCGGCCTCCAGCGCCGCCCGCAGAGCCACTCGCTCCCACGCGCCGCAACCACCTGCTGCCGCGCCGCAAGCACCCGCACGTCGCTCCGCTTCCGCGCGCCACCCGAGCCAGCACCGCTGCCGCCCGCCTCCCGCGACGCCCGCGCGCCGCTGGCCAGCAGCCGGCCTGCCTCCCACTCGGGCCGCCGCTCCGCCTGGGCTGCTCGTCCTCCTGTGCGCTCGCTGCCCCAGCACCCAGCCGAGCCGCCGCTCGCCCTCCTGCGGCCGGCCGCCTGAGCCGCGCCTGGGCCGCGCGCTCCCGCGCCGTCCTGGGCCGGCCTCCGCTCGAGCCCGCTTGCGCCGCCAGCCGCCGGCTCGCCCGTGCAGCGCCCGTCCTGGCCGCCGCTCGCGCTCGGGCCGAGCCGCCGCCGCCGCCCAACGCCCAGCGCCTGCTGCTCCCTGCATCTGTGGATGAAAGAGAGAGGGAGGGGAAGAAACAGAGAGAGAGAGAGATAGGTGGCCGGGTGAAAAGAATTAGGAGGAACACCAGGATAAGGGAGAAGAGAGAAGAAGGGCAGATGAAATTCCCCAAGGACTTATACGCAATTTCAGAAAACTACAGGGACTTGTCTGTAAAACAAAATTTCCCGTTGATTTAAAACCCAAATGAAGAAATGCCCAAAACGAAAGTTGGAGAGTTTTTCAAACTCTACAATATTGCTTTAGGGCCCAAGTTTAAAAATTCGAAACTTATATTTTTACACGTGAATCTTTGAACAAAAGTCGGATTTGAATTGTTTTTGTCCTAAGGAATGAAATTTTATAAAATTCAGGACCTAAATGCAAGCATTTATGACACGTCATGATGACGGGATAGAATCGTCATAATGATTGGATAGACATGTCATGATGACTTGCACTTTTACACTTTAGTCCTGGGTAAATTTGAAAATTACTTTTGTAAATCAAACATTTGCATAAAAGGACTTGTACATTTACCCTAATCCAAATACATTTTGCAACAACAACCCTAGATTTTTCTGTAATTACAAAAATACCCCTTTTTACTTGCACTTTAAATTTTCAAAAACTACACATAAACACTCACAAGCTTTATACTAACAAACACATATTTCACACTAACAAAATATATTCCTAGCATTACAAATACACGAACTGTCACATCCAAAACCCGAATGAAGTAATGCCCAAAACAAAAGTTGGAGAGTTTTTCAAACTCTACAACATTGCTTTAGGGCTCAAGTTCAAAAACTCAAAACTTATATTTTTACACGTGAATATTTGAACAAAAGTCGGATTTGAATTGCTTGTCCTAAAGAATAAAGTTTTATAATATTCAGGACCTAAATGCAAACATTTATGATATGTCATGATGACGGGACAGACTCGTCATAATGGTTGGATAAACATGTCATGATGAATTGCACTTTTTACACTTTAGTCCTGGGTAACTTTAAAAGTTACTTTTGTAAATCAAATATTTGCATAAAAGGACTTGTACTTTTATAAAATTATATAAATACCCTTATTTTTACCATTTTACCCAAAATGTTTACACACTTCAACACACACATTTCAAATACAACTTTCAAATAAACATATATTTTTACAAGGGATAACATAAGAAAAACATGTTTACAAAACCACCTTTCACTTATTTCGAAATTATCCTTCTCCGAATACATTTTACAAAAACAACCCTAGGTTTTTCTGTAATTACAAAAATACCCTTTTTACTTGCACTTTAAATTTTGAAAAGCTTCACATAAACACACATGAGCTTTATACTAACAAATACATATTTCACACTAACAAAATATTTGTCTAGCATTACAAGTACACGAACTGTCACAGCCTTTCCCCCTAAAAAGAATCTCGTCCCGAGATTCGGACGAAAGACTCTTAAGGGAAGGGAAGCAAATCATTCATCAGAAGTGGCGAAAAGCAATCACACTAGAGGAATTTGAAGTTGATGATAAAAGCCGTTGGAGTATAACAAGATAAGTATAACGAAAGCATGGATAGATTGTACATGGATGAGTTTGATGAGAGAAGAGAGAGAAAGGTGATCAAGTTTTTATAGAATTGAGATCACAATCATGAGGATGATAAATGTCGGCGACATTCATCACAAAACTTATGGATAACAAGTGAGAATAGTATGAGAGATTGATAAGTGATGTTTGAAACCTTCTTGCTCAGAGGTTATTACCTGAATAATTTTAGATGACGTTGATTGCAAAACATGCCTATTTAGACCGATGCAATCAAGGGATAATGACAAAATGCTTTACTCAGAGTGCAATGCTCGATATATAACCATGAATGTGATGCACTGTTGAAATGTATGATTGCATTGATGGTGCAACATGAGGATGAAGGATTTCATGCACGACCGAAATGGTGCATATGACATAATGCAATTATCATGATGCTGACCAAATGATGCATACACCATGATGCAAGGATGCTGATACTTGCAATGTATGTACATATGAAATGCATGAAGTATGATGCATACCCTCATGAGTTGATGATGCATATGACTCGCACTCTATAATGGTTCTCTCGTGGCTAACACCTGGGTAGGTCTATATCCTTGAGCGAGGATCAAAAGCTAGGACACTAATAAGGTTGCATAAGAAGAGATTGCAGTAGGGTTACATCACATATACCTAGTCACCAGTGCGCTCCTAATGGCTCAATCATATGGCTGCAGCGCACATGAGGCCTTAGGTTCCGACACGGCATCATGGTCATGTTATTAAACACCACCACAAAAGAGGAATAGCAACCCGGTAGTGCTAACAGCAACAAGATAGATCTTAGGAAACCCAAGACAACCTGAAGTTGTATTGGAAGTACATTCGTAAGTCAGTCTACGGATTTTCAATGATGATGCAAAACCATGCACTGACCAAAGATGGTATATGTTATGATGCATGACTTTTGCCATAAATCTTTTTATTTTACTTAAAATCATCTGCGCAAAAATTGAAGGTGCAGCTCTCAGATGTTGTAACCAGAATAGCCAACGATATAAGGTACAACACCAAGAGTGGATAGATAGATCACTAGATGATGGATTGAAGGGTTTGATGATAATCATCAAGGTTTAACCATCAAAGGAGAAGTTCGATGGTTCTGCCAAAACAGATTTAAAGCAAAATCAAGGATTTGATTTGGCTATCAAGCTAAGATCGGTGATAGGGTTCAAACATAACCCAATTCACTTGATTCACAAAAGACCTTCTCACTCCAGGTTAGCCTAGCAGATTACGTTGGCTCCTACCACACAAAGTCAAAACAGGCATTTAGATACAAGCACATATTTCAGTACATCAACGTAACAACCAAGGCAATCAGGTCAATCCAAGATGTCATGATGTATGCACGTTCTACACGTCCTCACAAACAAAAATAATTGCCAAGTAATCTTGGTCTTACGTGATTAAGTACGGTGGCATCATATAAATATGTCTCTCCCTGGAATATCTAGTCGATAATCCTACCGTTCAGAACCTATCGAATCGTGGTTAGCATTCCTGCAGAAAACACAATATGTATATACTAAACCTTTCATGCCAGCATGTCATGAAAGCGTCCCCAATCATTACTGTTCACTATAGAAACAGCATCTGTACGATTACCGCCATACAGACGATGTTAACATACGTTATCGAAACAACGTATTCACGGGGGTACCACAAAAATGCGGGGGTATGAACTGCGATCGCCATACCCTGCGCCGGACCATATACTCCCAATGTAGTCAACCGAAGTTGGTACATTGGCAGCATCTCAAGTAGGCCACTGCTTGAGAAACAGCGTTCGGTTTGCATCACCGACGGGAAGGCTAACTCCCCAGTTAGCTGAGGATCCTTACCTCCTTACCTCACCATCGAAGGTGTCGTTACAGAAAGTAAAGTTGGGTTGTGCATGAATTTAAGTTTTGACAGAAAAGTAATGCTGGTAGTTAGGGTTATATATATATATATATACTATAGCCACCTCTATTTCCCTTATAAGCATTACCCTAGGGCTTTACGTACTAAGCATAATCCTTAACGAATCCAACGCGGCTTCGCCAAATATTTTGTTGGTCAAACTTTTATACTGAAAGCATTTTTAAGGTAAAAGGTATCTCCAGGGTAACCTTATAGCTCTGATACCAGCTGTGGCAGAACCAACCTGAATTATACCGGCTCAAGTATGCGAGTCCATTCCTGAGGGCTCCAACGTGCTTCAAACGGTATAATCCCTTGGTCTGTCGGGTAACGTCCCGATAAACCACCGATACACAGGATCAGATAAGGTTACCTCACACGAAGGTGAGTCCAGAGATACAATCACCATCATATTTTATATCACATGGAATTACATTATAAGAGTTTTCAAAAGCAGTACATTACAAACTGCTAAAGTCATGGTTTTTGGCAGCGGAAAACATACGCGATGATTTACAGCATGTCGTCAAGACGGATGTCATGCTAAGCCCAAGCACGACATCACTCGGTATCACCAATGTTGGTTGGGGATGGATCCCATTTCATAGACCAACCTTCTGGAAAAGCACAGGGCCAAGGCAGGGGAAGAGTAGGGTCTTCAAGGACTATACCTGAGAAACATGTAACTAGCAAGACTGAGTATACTAATACTCAGGAAGGCCTACCCAGGATTGGGTATATTTTAGCCCATAACTAGACTCATGAAGGCTTATAATGGTTCTGGATTTAGTTTTAGCTGAAAAGCAACTAAGAGTGGATCCTTAATTTCAACTTTTAGCTTTCAGATTCTAGTTGATTATCCATTCTAGGTAAGTACCTGTAACTACTCAAGCATTGTAAAATCTTTGATCAAGCATAATCTTTGATAATCATAAGATTGCTCTTATTACTCAATGTGGTAAAGGGATCAAGCAGTCTCAACCATCGTGAGAAGCGGACGATTCTGAATCGAATTCAACCTTGCAAGGTAAACCTAACTCACACGCTTGGAACACCAAAGGGTCGTTCCGAAGCAACCATTTGCCTTTCATTCCGACTCGTGGATCAGATCCACCACAAGCGACTGCAGGACCATACGCATTTCCAAAGTGTAGGACGTACGTCTGTAGCGCGACTACAAAACCCGTACTCCTGGTTGCCCTTGCAACACGTATTCCCACACGTCGAACATAAGTAACCAGAAGAAGCAAGATGAGTGGTGGGAGGTATGTCCACTCCTCGGGCCGATTGGTTACTAGGCTTACCGCTTACCATATTTCGCGGCATGTGGTTAGTACTTTCAAACGCTTAACCCCGATCACCACACGCTGCAACCTTATCAAGTTCAACAACACAGACGGGGTATCATCTCAACCATGATACCTCATAAAACTCCCGTCCGGCATCCTTATAGTGATAACAGGAATGTAAACATTACAACTCCTATATCGCGCGAGTGACAGGGAATCACCCGACTTCTACCGGTCCTATTAGCATAGCAGCTAGTCGGACTCAAGTGCTACTATTCAATACATTGGTTCCTAGGGAAATGCAACTAGGGTTTCAAGCAAGTCCTAAGAACTTAATGCATAGAATACGTAATTAGATATAAATTGCAGTGTAATTAAAATAGTGGGTTATGTCCGGGGCTTGCCTTTACTGGTGGGGCCGAAGTCAGAAATATTAATATCTTCCGAACTTTGGTTTGGGGCTTCAGTTAATCCCTTGGTGATGTTCATTTGGTCTTCAGGAACATCCCCTGTAGACTCCGGGGAGATCTCGTAGGTACCGTTTGCAGAAGTAGTCGTATCTACATGCAATGCGACATTACATTTAAAGTGTGTACATAAAACTACCTTACTTCTTAATACAGTTACAATGCAGCACTCATATAACACACTATTCACATTACAACCAAAAAGATCTGAAACTAAACTTAGATAGAGTTTTAAGAGGACATCCAATTATGATCGGCTACTTGTTGAAGATTACAACAGAGCTGATTGGAAACAACAGAGGTTTATTCGATTGAAAGGTGCATCGGTTTCTTAATTGATCGATGAAAGCATCGATTACTTTAGCAAAGGGATGATTCCTAAAACAGTTGTGTCTTGACTGAGAGGTGCTTAAGTGCTATCCTAGGTAACTAGGTGTGGTTGTATCTGCTTGATTACGTCAGCACAACAATTGAGTGACGTATAGCCGATTGGAGTGTGATTGAGGGTATGTGACCAATAGATATATAGCCGACCTCTCAGTCGATAAATCGACTGATGGAAGTGTGTGGATAAGGATGGGAAAACTAAGGATTGATCGGCCATAACCGATATGGACAACAACTAGAATCGGCTTGGATCGGCCGATAGCAAGAGTCCTAAGATTGTGTGTGCATCTCCGATACATCGACTATGTGCAGCCGATGTAGGACAGAACAAAAGAATTGTATCGGCAGTAGCCGATACTAGAAAGGTAACAATCGTATCAGCTAACCAGCCGATGGTAGAAGCATCGACTGACAGCTGTTACACAGGAACATCATAGACTCAAGGAAACAGATGCTTAGCGGCTGAACCAAAAGCTGATGTTGAAACGCAGCTGCAGAGATGTATAAGCTAAGCAACAGATGCACATGAATTAACAAAGATCTTTATACGAAGAGAATCTTAAGGAAACGGCAATCAAGACAAGGATAACGTCTTGACGGCAAGGATATGAGCACTTATATGAAAGGATTAACTAAACATCACACATTTCTATTTAAGACCTATATTCTATGGCTTACTTTTTAGATATAACACAAGCACACAATATAAAGCACAATAAAACATTCATTCCCTAACATTTGACCTAGACCACACATCAAAGACTTTCACTAAAGATCACAACATAAAACTTGTAGATTTTGACCTAGGGTTTCAAACAAAACTGATTTTGTACTTTTATGAACTTCTTACGAAAATCCATGAAATGTAGAAGTTCACGGATTTGAAATAAAGAAAGCTCTAGAAATCTTACAGAAAACACCCTAGAACTTTCTGAACCAAAGCAATTAAGTCCCTGGTCGGGGAAAACAGAGAACAGGAAAATAACGACGATATCCCAGCAAAGGGGTTGCCGGCATTAAGAAGATTCAGTAGGTTAGGGCAAACCTTGGTTGTGGAGAAGAACAAGCGGAAAATGAATTCCCGCGGTGAACAGAATTGGCGACGAGAAGAGCTCGATGGTGATGAGATATCATGGGTGAAAAGAAGTTGGCCGAGAAGAGTTGCCGTGGGTGGAAGATGGCCGAAGGAGTAGTCTCCGTGGTGACTCGTGGTGATAGCAATTGAGCGAGCCACGAGGGATAAAAATTGTTGGATGTCGTGGACCCTGGGACGAGACGATAAAGCCAGATGGGTTCGCTAAGCCGACTTCTCCGCGAACCTCAGGGTTTTCCTGCTCACGGATTGAACTTCCTCTGTTCACACACCCTTGGCTCTTAATCTACTCGCGCGTGGCCTGTTGTCTTGCACATGCACGCGCCTGCAGAAACGAGCCGAGTCGGTCACCGGTAGAACACTTTCGCTCGTATCCGCATACGTGCTAGTCCAAATCCGTTCGAACCTTCGCTTTTGCTTCGCCGCACCACGCTCGCCCTCTCTACCTCCGCGAGGACCATGGTCCGCTCGCACCTGGCCACCTCCAAATCCTCCACAAATAGTTCCCAGTGCTACCTGATCTCGTCCACTGCTTTCTCCTCAACGGCCTTCGACGTCTTCCAAGCGCGGTCCCGCTGCTCCCGTGCGAATTCGTTCGCAGCTGCCGTACTGCAGCTCCTCCCGCACCGCGTGTGTTCTCCCTGCACGCCGTTGCAACATCCGCCCGATGGCGTCCTGAACCCTTGACGCCTCGCCCAACAGCAGGACCCTCGCATTCTTCAGCGCCGCGCGTATCGGCATTTCGTCGAACACCTGAGCTGCGTCTTCGATACGGCCATCGCGTTCCTGCATCTCGCGTAACAGCTTTCCACCGCAACTCCTCCTGCGCGTGCCGTTGCTCGGCACGTCGCACTTCAGAACCGTCTGCTCGTGCCCATGGGCCCGCTCTTCTCCAGCCGCTGAACACCTGCCCACACCGCCAACTCCCGCATGCCACCACGCGCACGCTCGCGCCACTCGCTCGGCGCCGCCCATGTTCCTGCCGCTCCAGCACCTGCACCGGCTCTCCAGCACGCGAGCTCCTGCACCGCATAAACCATGCCGCTCCAGCTCCCGTGCTCGCTTGACGCCAGTTCGCCTGCGTCGCGCCGCATCAGCTCACACCTGAGCCGTTCGCACGCTCTGCTCTGGCGCCGCCCTTCCACGTCGCCACCTGCCTCCGCTGCGCTGCACCCCGCGCCTCCCGCGCGCGCTCCGCGCTTGCTCGCGCCACCTGGGCCTGCCGCCCAGGCGCTCGCCCGAGCCGCCGCGTCCCGCTTGCTGCCGCTCGCTTCCCACTCCACTTCCCAACCAAGCCGCCTGCCACATGCGCCCGAAGCCGCGCCTAAGCGCTCCTGCGGCCGCCGCTCGGGGCCCACGCCTGCGCTCGCCGCCCTAGCTCCCGTGCGCCACACCAGCGTGCTGCCCGCGCGCATAGGCTCCACACCTGGGTCCGTCGCTCGCCCGGCTTGGTGCCCGCCAGCTCACGCCATGCAGCGCCCCGCCTGGGCCCGCCAGCCCGCGCCGCTCGCGCTTGGAGTCGCCCGCCGCGCTAGCGCCCAGCGCCGGACCTGCAGCCGCCCAGCAGAGCCGTGTAGAGGAGGAGAAAAAGAGAGAGGTACTGCTGCCCGTGATTTGGAGAAAGAAGTCAACTAGAAGAAGAACAGAGGGAGAAGGAGGAATGGATTTCCCCAAGGACTTATGCACAATATAGAAAAACTACAGGGACCTATTTGTAAAACAAAATTTCCCATCAATCCAAAACCCGAATGAAGAAATGCCCAAAATAAAAGTTGGAGAGTTTTTCAAACTCTACAACATTGCTTTAGGGCTCAAGTTCAAAAACTCAAAACTTATATTTTTACATGTGAATCTTTGAACAAAAGTCGGATTTGAATTGCTTGTCCTAAAGAATAAAGTTTTATAATATTCAGGACCTAAATGCAAATATTTATGACATGTCATGATGACGGGATAGACTCGTCATAATGGTTGGATAGACATGTCATGATGAATTGCACTTTTTACACTTTAATCCTGGGTAACTTTAAAAGTTACTTTTGTAAATCAAATATTTGCATAAAAGGACTTGTACTTTTATAAAATTATATAAATACCCTTATTTTTACCATTTTACCCAAAATGTTTACACACTTCAACACACACATTTCAAATACAACTTTCAAATAAACATATATTTTTACAAGGGATAACATAAGAAAAACATGTTTACAAAACCACCTTTCACTTATTTCGAAATTATCCTTCTCCGAATACATTTTACAAAAACAACCCTAGGTTTTTTTGTAATTACAAAAATACCCTTTTTACTTGCACTTTAAATTTTCAAAAGCTTCACATAAACACACATGAGCTTTATACTAACAAATACATATTTCACACTAACAAAATATTTGCCTAGCATTACAAGTACACGAACTGTCACAGCGAGGGGGAACCGGTCAGGAATGATCAAGAGGCTGGAGCGGACCTTGCTGGGATGATGTGAAGGTCGGGGTCAACCGGAGGGGGTGGAACGACGATGACCCGAGGTGGCGGCGATAGAGCTCGACTATGGCGGCGGTGTTCCGGTGTGCTGGAGATCGGAGAGGGGTGGGGGTGTGGTCTATGAGCTGCGCCGGGGTGATGTGGTTCAGGTGGTACACTTGTCGAGGGCGGGGAATGACTGGAGCGGCGGATCGACGGTGAGCCGAACGGCGGCGGAGAAGAACCTCGACGGCGAGCGCCGATAGGGCGATCTAGTGGAGGATTGGCGTCGGGGTAGGTTCGGGGAGCACCGATAGGTGATGAGGAAGCTTGCTCGGGGATCAATTTGAGCAGGGGCAGGCTGATGGCGGCTGCCCACGGTGAGTAGAGCTCGCCGGAGATGAAGAACGGGCGGCGATGGTGGATCTGGGGCTGCGATCTTGCTCTGCGCTTATGAAATGGTGGAATAGCATAAGAGTGAGCTCAGGAAGCGCCGGGGCAAGAAAAGAGAGGGCTTTATAGGCTGCTGGGGTGCTGGCCACAGAGTCGGCGAGGTGGTGGCTCGGTCGGGCGGTGGAGGTTCGGCAAAAGTAGTCGAGCAGAGGAAAGAAGAAGGCAACAGCGGGCACGTGAGGGGGTAGAAGAAGTCGAGGAGCGTCCTGGAGCATGCTTCAAGACCAGGAGAGGTCACGGTGAGCAGTAACAGCTGCTGGCGGCCGACGGCGTGCGTGGTGGCCGTGGGCGATGCTCGGGCAGTGGCGGGGCGGCGTGGCGCGTGCAGGAGAAGGCCAGAGGAGAGGGGCTAGGGCGGTGGGCAAGCTTGGGGGTGACGCGTGGGGGCTGCCAGAGGCAGGAGATGGCGCCAGCAGAGCTGCAGTAGTGGTGAGCGGTAGCGGCCTGCTGCGCAGCAGAGGGGGAGCAGAGGAAGAAGAGGTGTGGGGGGCGCCAGGGGCTGAGGTGTAAACTTCAAAAATTCTAGGGACCTCAATGTAAAACTAGATTTTCTCACTGTTTTATATCTCAAATGAGGAAATGGTCAAAACAAGAATTGTAGAACTTTTGAAAACCTACAACTTTTATTTAGGGTTCAAATTCAAAAACTCAAAGGATAGAGCTTTATTTTAAAACCTTGGACTTAATTCAAACTTTATAAAGTTTTTGTCCTTATTAGGGTAAATTTCATGTATTTTTGCACTTAATTGCAAGTTTTATGTACTACAATGATGACTATTATTCTTACACTTTAACCCCTAGTAGAATTTAAAAGTTACCTTTGTAATTCAAATATTTTTCATAAAAGGACTCATATTTTTGAAAAATTACACATAAGTCCTTATTTCCACACATTCACTCAATGTCACTCAATTCAATACCTACATTACACATTCTTTCCTAAAGTGTTACAATTTTGACACCTAGGGTGTCACAACCTTCCCCCCTAAAAAGAATCTCGTCCCAAGATTACAAGAATGGTAGATTTGGAAAGTAGATACCTAAGGAATTTTAAGAAAACTGGGGAAGTTCTTCCGAAGATAATCTTCAGTTTCCTAGGTGGCTTCTTCTACAGTATGGTGGTCCCACAAGATTTTGTATATCTTGATGTTCTTCCTCCTAGTGATTCTCTCCTTGGCATCAAGAATTTGAATGGGTCGTTCGGCATAAGATAGATCAGGTTCGATTTCAATAGCTTGTTGTTCAATGACCTCAGTAGGTGCTTTGATGCATTTCTTGAGTTGTGATATATGGAAGACATCATGAATGGTGACCAACTGAGAAGGAAGACGAACTCTGTAAGCCACTGGGCCACAGGTTTCGGTGATCTCAAAAGGTCCGAGATATCGAGGTGCTAACTTTCCTTTTATGCCGAAACGTTGAACACCCTTAGTAGGAGATACTCAAAGATAAACATAATCTCCTACTTGGAATTGTAATGGTTTTCTCCTTTGGTCTGCATAACTTTTCTGTCTAGACTGGGCTACCTTAAGGTTGGCTTGGATAAGCTTGACTTTATTTTCAGCTTCGGTAACTAAGTCTGGTCCTAAGATTTTGCGTTCACCGGTCTCAGACCAACTCAAAGGAGTTCGACATCTTCATCCATACAACGCCTCAAAGGGGGCCATTTGAAGACTGGACTGATAGCTATTGTTATAAGAAAATTTGGCCAAGGCTAGACATTTGTCCCAGTTTGTACCATAGTAAATGATACAAGCTCGGAGCATGTCCTCAAGGATCTGATTAACTCGCTCAGTCTATCCATCAGTTTGCGGATGGTATGCAGAGCTTCGAATTAGCTTGGTTTCGAGAGAAGACTGCAATTGCTCCCAGAAGCGTGCAACAAACTATGCCCCTCGATCAAAAATGATTGTCTTAGGGACACCATGCAGTCGAATAATTTGCTCCAGATAGATTTCGGCATACTTCTTAGCAGTATAAGTCGTATGCACAGGGAGAAAGTGTGCTATTTTGGTGAGTCTATCATTGATTACCCAAATGGAATCATGCTTCTCATATGTTTGGGGAAGACCAATAATGAAATCCATGCTGATGTCTTCCCACTTCCAAGATGGAATAGGCAGTGGTTGGAGTGTACCTGATACCTTTAGATGACTGGCCTTGACTCTCTGGCAAGTATCACATTTAGATACATACTTAGCAATTTCTCTCTTCATTCTGGTCCACCAAAAGTTTCACCTAAGGTCTTGGTACATTATAGTACTACCAGGATGAATACAAAACTTGGACAGATGTGCTTCATCAAGGATTTGTTTACGAAGCTGACGGTTCTTAGGTATAACAATACGATTGTTGAACTTTAGAACTCCTTGATGATCAGTGTGGAAACACCTATATTTTGTTTCTCCCTGAGATAGTTTCTGCTTGATAATTTTGATACCTTCATCGTGCAATTGCGACATGATGATATTATCTTGAAGAGTAGATTCAATAGATATGAGATTCAGGCTACCTTGAGGAATAATCTCTAGATTGAGTTTCCTTATCTGATAGAAGAGAGTTTCACTGAAGATTTCTATGGATAAGCAATGACAATGTGCCTTGCGGCTTAGTTCATCCGCAACTACATTAGCCTTGCCGAGATGGTAGTGAACTTCAAGATTGTAATCCTTGATCAATTCTAACCATCGCCTTTGCCTCATATTTAGGTCAGCTTGAGTAAAGATGTATTTGAGGCTCTTATGGTCAGTGTAAATGTTACACTTAGTTCCCATAAGATGATGTTTCCAAATCTTGAGAGCATGAATAACAGCTGCTAACTCAAGATCATGAGTTGGATAATTTTGTTCATGATTCCAGAGTGCTCTAGAAGCATAAGCAATGACCCGGTTGTTTTGCATAAGCACACAACCAAGTCCAGTTCCAGAAGCATCACAATAGACATCAAAAGGCTTGGTATTATCTGGCTGAGCTAATACTGGAGCAGTGGTTAGAAGTTTTCTCAGTGTATGAAATGCTTCTTCGCACTTATCATTCCAATGGAATTTAACCTCCTTCTTGAGTAGCTCAGTCATAGGCTTGGCTATCTTGGAGAAGTCTGGAATGAATCGACGATAATATCTTGCTAATCCAAGGAAGCTACAGATTTGATGGACTGAAGTTGGAGGCTTCCAATCCATAACCGATATGCCCTCACTGGAGATATTATGTCCCAAAAATTTCACACTATGAAGCCAAAACTCGCATTTAGAGAATTTAGCATAAAGGTGGTGGTCACGTAGTCGTTGAAGAACGGCACGTATATGATCAGCATGATCTTCTTCAGACTTAGAGTATATTAGAATATCGTCGATGAAAACCACGACGAATTTATCAAGCTCCGGCATGAAGACTGAATTCATAAGATACATGAAGTATGCTGGTGCATTAGTGAGTCCAAAAGACATGACCAGATATTCATAAAGTCCATATCTGGTCGAGAAAGCCGTTTTTGGAACATCACTTGGCTTGATTTTGATTTGATGGTAACCAGAGTGTAGGTCAATCTTAGAGAAGACTTTGGCTCCAGCTAATTGGTCAAACAAGATGTCAATATGGGGAAGAGGGTACTTATTTTTGATAGTGACCGCATTGAGTGGACGATAATCGACACACAACCTTAAGCTATTATCCTTTTTCTTTACAAATAGGGCAAGGCATCCCCAAGGTGAAGCACTTGGGCATATGAAACCCTTGTCAAGAAGATCTTGAAGCTGTATCTTTAGCTTGACCAGTTCATTAGGCAGCATGCGATATGGTCTTTTGGAAATAGGGGTTGTACCAGGTTGGAGCTCAATAATGAACTCGATGTCTCAATCTGGTGGCATTCCAGGCAAATCATCTGGAAAGACATTGGGATACTCACAGACTATAGGAATGTCTTCTAATTTGATATCTGTGGTAGCATAAATGCAAGAGTGGAAATACTCTGGTTGGGGTAGATAGAGGGTAGTAGCTCCTTCATATGGTGAGTCAATCTCAATAACTTGGGAGGAGATATCTAACATCACTTTATGTTTTGTCATCCAATCCATCCCAAGTATAATGTCCATACCCTCTAAACTTAGCAAAACCAAATCAGTTTTTATTACCTTGCTACCCAACTGTATTGGCACATATCTAATCAGTTGATTGGAATTAATCTTTCCCCCAGGTGTAGAGATCATATACGACCCCTTGGTTTGACAAGAATCAAGTCCTACTCAGGCAACACACTTGTCACTAATGAAGCTATGGGTTGCACCAAAATCAAATAAGATAATAACGGGTGTATAGTTGATAGAAATGTACCCGTCATTATAGGGGCTCCTTCTAGAAGTTCTGCAAGGGTGGTAAAGTTGACTCGCCCTTGCCGGACTTGCATCACTCATTTCTTGCCCTTGCCCTGGTTATTCTGATTAAAGCCTTGCCCTTGAAAAGGCTTCCTAGGCCAAGGACAATCCTTGATAAAGTGATCCGCACTCCCGCAATTGAAACAGTGGTAAGTGCTACTTCCTTGCTGAAACTATTGAACATTTGGCTTGGGGCCCAACTGTTGCGGTGGTCGCAGAGGCACTGGAGGTCGATACCCTCCTTGCTACTGAGGCGGGCGGAAAACCAATCTACCAGGTGGGACATTTCGTTGCGGCGCTCTGAACTGCGCATTCGGAACAACTCGATACCTCGGTGGCTGAACACTCGAGGGTCCAGTAGGAGTCTTCCATTTCTTCTCGGCACGATGTGCCGTGATATAGTCTTCCTAGGTCAAAGCCATATTTACAAGTTCACTGAAAGTATTAGCCTTAACCAGGTTCATGTGACAGAACCAACCTGAATTACACCGGCTCAAGTACGCAAGTCCACTCTCAAGGGCTCCAACGTACTTCAAATGGTGTAACCCCTTGGCCTGTCGGGTAACATCCCGATAAACCACCGAATGCAGGATCAAACAAGGTACCTCGCATGAAGGCGAGTCCAAAGATACAATTGCCATCATATGTTACATCACAAGCTTTTATATTACAAGAATTTCCAAAAGTAGTATCAGTTCTCAAACTGATAGAGTTTATTACAAACCAGTTCCAAGTTTTCAAGATTACGGCAGCGGAATTTAAAAACACGATCATTATACACGTCACTAGTACGGACATCATGCTAAGCCCTGGCATGACATCACTCGGTAGGATCAGTGTTGGCCAGGGACGGGTCCCACTCCACGGACCAACCATTGGGCAGAGCATAAGGCCATGGCATAGGCAGAGTAGAGTCCTTAGGGGGATTACCTGGAACAAAAGTTACAATGCAAGGCTGAGTATCCTAATACTCAGCAAGGCTTACCCGTTTCATGGTATACTTAGCCATGTAACTAGACTATAAAGGCTTTAAATGGTTCTGGGTTTAGTTTTCAGCTGAAAAGCAATAAAGAGTAGATCCTTACTTTCAAATTTTAACTTTCAGGTTCTAGTTGATTATCCATTCTAGGTAAGCAACTATAACTATTCAAGCATGGTAGAATCTTTTAAACAAGCATCATCTTTGATAACCATAAGGTTGCTCTTGTTACTCTATGCGGCAAAGGGATCAAGCAGTCTCAATCTCTGCAAGAAACGGACGATTCTGAATCGAATTTCACAACCTTGCAAGGGTAAACCTAACTCACATGCTTGGAACATCCAACGATTGTTTCGAAGCAACCGTTTGCCTTTCATTCCGACTCGTGGATCAGATCCACCACAAGCGACTGCAGGACCATATGCACACTTAATGTGCAGGACATATGTCTGTAGCGCGACTACAAGACCATACTCCTGGTTGCCCTACAACACGTATTCCCACAAGTTGAAGCGAGTAACCGGAAAAACCAAATACGAGTGGTGGAAGGTATGTCCACTCCTCGGGCCGATTGGTTACTAGGCTTCCCACTTACCATATTTCGCGGCATGTGGCTAGTATTTTCAAAGGCTTAACCACCGCTACCACACACTGCGACCTTAGCCAAATTCATCAACATAGATGGGGTATCACCTCAACCATGATACTTCACAAAAATCCCGTTTGTCATCCTTATAGTGATTACAGGAATGTAACCATTGCAATTCCTATAAAGCTCGTGAGTGACAGGCAATCACTCGACTTCTACCGGTCCTATTAGCGTAGCAGCTATTCGGACTCAAGTTCTAGTATTCAGTACATCGGTTCCTAGGAATATGCAACAAGGGTTTTCAGACAACTCCTAAGAACTTAATGCACATGTATATATATAACTGTAGATTGCAGTGTAAATAAAGTAGCGGGTTTATGTCCGGGGCTTGCCTTCGTTGGCGGGGCTGGGGGTAGAAGTGTCAAAGTTTTCTGAACTTTGATTTGGAGCTTCAGTTAGATTTCCGACGACGTTCCTGGGGTCTTCAGAAATTTCCACTCCTGGTTCCGGGAGTAGTTCGTAGTCTCCGTCGGCGAGGGTATTTGAGTCTATATGATATGCAAAGATGTAGTTTAAAAGATGCATATTTTCATTTCACTTCATGATAAAGTTGCAATCTAATGAAAACATAGCTTACTCATCAAACATATCATTTACTCTTCTACTGAGCAGTCATTTATCGAGTATAAACTAGCCTAGTTAGATACATTAGACAACATGTTTCTTTTTTTACAAAACAGATTACCGTAGCATGGGGGTTGAAACTTTTATTAATTACAGATAAAGCTATGTTTAAGCTACTGTAAACTTATCAAAATTCTATCTTCATAGAAATTATGCTACAAGAATAATTAACAACAGCACTAATGTATTAAGAATTATTTATAACTATAGATATATACAAGATTTTGTCCTGGGTTTTTGTGAACAGGTTGCACTACTCAAGAGCAACACCTCAAAATATTTTCATAATTTTTCATGAATAAAAACTAGCATAAATGAATTATCTTTGAAAACAAGCATAAATCCATAACTTGGGGTATAGGCTACTATTAATCCTAATATTTTTACTATGTATTACACATGCGAAAAGGAAGTTAGGGTATAAATTTCAGATACAAATACTAATAGAAGCATCCTAAAATAAAATCTAAGCATTCCATCAACATACAACAAAGGTACTCGAATTTTTAAGCAATTGAGCAGTAAAGAACTCGAAATTTTTACACAGAGCTACACATGGAACATACAACCTAAGTTCCAAAATTCAGCTACAGCACAACTATGGATTAAAAGATCTAATTAAAGCACATATTTCCTATTATTTAACTTAGATCAAAATCCAGACATATTCAGTTAAAAACCCCTATATAAAAGTTGTCGAATTTAACTCAAGGATTCAAACCCAATGGGTTTGACATTTTTCTGAATTTTCTACAATTTTCTACACATTTTTGAAGTTCACAGCTTTGAATTAGGGGGGGGGAGGGACTGGAATTTTACAAACAGAACCCTAGAAAGTTTGAAATCAAAGGAATTGAGTCCTAGCTTGTCGGAGAAGAAAGGGCAGGGGCATCGCCGGCCAAATCCCGGTGAGGGGCAGCATCGGGGGTGGAGAGAGACTAGCCCACGAGCATCAGGAGCTCAAGGCGCGTCTAGGGGTGGGCTTGGGAGGAAGAGGGGGTGACCGGAGGTGAGTTTCCCACGGTGGCCGAGGCAGCGACGGAGGGGAGCTCATTGGCGGGAGGTTTCCCGGCGAGGAGAGCGATCAAGTCCTGGTCTAGCAGCTGCAGCAGGAGGAGAGGAAGCTACTGGAGTGGTTGGATCGGTCGGAGGAGGGGCGGGAGAACAGGTTCGATGGGAACAAAAGCTCACCGGCGAAGAGGTAGCGACGGCGAGGTGGTTCCGGTGGTTGGGGTGCCGAAGGGCGGTGAAGAAGTTGCTAGGAAGCTTCTCTGGGATGATGTAGTGCTGCTGGTGCCCTTGGCGGGGGCTGGGGGGCTCTGTACCGGTGAGTCGATGTTGAGGCTGAGCGACGGCGGAGCTGGAGCTTGCCGGTGCTGTGGGAGACACTGTTCGGGCATGGAGGAATGAAATTGGATGGGCGGGGGAGCACCAGTGGGTTGTCGTGGTGCTGCAGGAGTATTGGATCGGGATGGAGAAGCGGCAGCGGCGGCAGTCGACGGCGAGCAGTGGCTGCGGCGGAGGTCCGGCGAGGAACTGCGCTCGGGAAAAGGGAATGCCGTGGAAGAGAAATGGGTGAGTGAGTAAAGAAGATCATGGAGCAGCTATTGGGTGTGTTTTAAGGCCAGGAGAGGTGCTGCGTGTGCGAGTTGGAGCTGGCAACGGCGATGACATGCGTGGCGGCCGACAGTGAGCTCGGGTGGTCGTGGCGCTCGCGGAAGAGGGCAGCAGGGGAGGGGAATAGGGCCGGAGTAGGGGAAGAGCGACGCGTGGAGGTGAAGCACAGCAGGAGGTGGCGAGGGGCGGCCGGAAACAGCGGGCGGCAGCGCAGCAGTAGAGGAGCAAAGGAGCAGAGGAGGTGCTAGAGGAAGAAGAAGAGGGGAGGGGATCTGAGGGGTCTTTTTGAAATTTTCAAAAATCTCAGGGATCCTTCTATAAAGTAAAATTTCCCGCTGATCCACAACCCTAATGAGAAAATGATCAAAATAGAAGTTGTAGAGTTTTTCAATCTCTACAACATTGCTTTAGGGTTCAAGTTCAAAAACCCAAAGTACAAAGCTTTAATTTTAAACTTTGAACCAAATTCAACTTTAATAAGGTTTTGTCCTTATGAAGGTAAATTTCTTATAATTTTGGACCTAACTGCGAGTTCAGGTAATGTAATGATGACTTATATTTTTACACTTTAACCCCTAGTGTAACTTTGAGAGTTACCTTTGTAACTCAATATTTTTCACAAAAGGACTCTTATTTTTGACTAATTACACACAAGTCCTTATTGTCACATATGCACTCAAATTTCACACATTCATCCAATTTCAATTAATTTAATGTATTTACATTTCACTTTCTTCCTAATATTTTACAATTTTAACACCTAGGGTGTCACAACCTTCCCCCCAAAAAGGAATCTCGTCCTGAGATTACAAGGATGATAGGGCTCGGAATATAGCTACCTAAATGGGCTTTAGAAATTCTGGGAAGTTTTTCCGAAGATAGTTTTCAGTTTCCCAGGTTGCTTCTTCTTCTGTGTGGTGATTCCATAAGATCTTATACATCTTAATTTTCTTTCTTCTGGTGACTCTCTCCTTGGTATCAAGGATCTGGATAGGTTGCTCGGTGTAAGATAGATCAGGTTCGATCTCAATGGTTTGTGATTCAACGATCTCAGTAGGCACTTTGATGCATTTCTTGAGTTGAGAGATATGGAAGACATCATGAATGGCTGCCAACTGAGAAGGAAGACAAATTCTGTAAGCCACTAGGCCGTAGACTTCAAGGATTTTGAATGGTCCGACATATCGAGGTGCTAACTTCCCTTTTATGCCGAAACGCTGAACACCTTTGGTAGGGGATACTCGGAGATAGACAAAATCCCCTACTTGAAATTGTAAAGGTTTTCTCCTTTGATCTGCATAGCTCTTCTGTCTAGACTGGGCGGCTTTAAGATTGGCTTGGATAAGTTTAACCTTTTCTTCAGCTTCGGTAACTAAGTCTGGTCCAAAAATCTGGCGTTCACCGGTCTCAGACCAACTCAAAGGAGTTCGACATCTTCGACCGTATAACGCTTCAAAGGGAGCCATTTGAAGACTGGATTGGTAGCTATTGTTGTAAGAAAACTCAGCCAAGGTAAGACACTTTCTCAGCTTGTACCATAGTGAATAATACAAGCTCGGAGCATGTCTTCAAGAATTTGGTTAACTCGCTCAGTCTGTCCATCCGTTTGTGGGTGATATGCAGAGCTTCGAATTAGTTTTGTTCCAAGAGTAGACTGCAATTATTCCCAGAAGCGGGCAATGAATTGTGCCCCTCGATCAGAAATGATGGTCTTAGGGACACCATGCAATCGAACAATTTGATCAAGATATACTTCGGCATACTTCTTGGCAGAATAAGTGGTATGCATAGGAAGAAAGTGAGCAGTTTTGGTAAGTCTATCAATGATTACCCAAATGGAGTCATGTTTCTACGATGTGTTGGGAAGACTAACGATAAAATCCATACTAATGTCTTCCCACTTCCACGATGGGATGGGTAGTGGTTGGAGTGTACCAGATGCCCTTAGATGACTGGCTTTGACTCTCTGGCACGTATCACATTTGGATACATATTTAGCAATTTCTCTTTTCATTCTGGTCCACCAAAAGTTTTGTCAAAGGTCTTGGTACATTTTAGTACTACTAGGATGAATAGAAAACTTGGATAGATGTGCTTCATCAAGGATTTGTTTGCGAAGCTGATGATCCTTAGGCACAACAATATGGTTGTTGAACCGTAGAACTCCTTGATGATCAATGTGGAAGCATCTATATTTGACTTCTCCCTGGGATAGTTTTTGTTTGATAATTTTGATGCCTTCATCATGTAATTGCGACATGATGATTCTATCTTGATGAGTAGATTCGATAGATATATAATTCAGACTACCTTGAGGAATAATTTACAGATTAAGATTTCCCATCTGACAGCAAAGAGTTTCATTGAAGGCTTCTAAGGATAAGCAATGGCAATGTGCCTTGCGGCTAAGTGCATCCGCAACCATATTGGCCTTGCCAGGATGGTAGTGTACCTCAAGATCGTAGTCTTTGATCAGTTCTAACCAACGCCTTTGCCTCATATTCAGGTCAGCTTGAGTAAAGATGTATTTGAGGCTCTTATGGTCAGTGTAAATGTTACACTTAGCACCCATAAGATGATGTCTCCAAATCATGAGAGCGTGAATAACATCTGCCAACTCAAGATCATGGGTTGGATAATTTTGTTCATGATTCCGGAGTGCTCTGGATGCATAAGCAATGACCCGGTTGTTTTGCATAGGAACACAACCAAGTCCGGTTCCGGAAACATCACAATAGACATCGAAAGGTTGGGTACTATCTGGCTGAGCTAGCACTGGAGCAGTGGTTAGAAGTTTTCTCAGTGTGTGAAATGCTTCTTCACACTTATTATCCCAATGGAATGTGACCTCTTTCTTAAGTAGCTCAGTCATGGGTTTGGCTATTTTGGAGAAGTCTGGAATGAATCGGCGATAATATCCTGCCAATCCAAGGAAACTACGGATTTGATGGACTGAAGTTGGAGGCTTCCAATCCATAACTTCCTAAACTTTAGTTGGATCAACTGATATGCCTTCACTGGAGATAGTATATCCCAAAAATTTCACACTATCAAGCCATAATTCACATTTAGAAAAATTTGGCATAAAGGCGATGATCACATAGTCGTTGAAGAATGACACGTATATGATTAGCATGATCTTCTTCAGTCTTGGAGTATATCAGAATATCATCGATGAAAACCACGACGAATTTATTGAGTTCTGGCATAAAGACTGAATTCATAAGATACATGAAATAGGCCGGTGCATTAGTGAGTCCAAAAGACATAACCAGATATTCATATAGTCCATATCTGGTTGAGAAAGCCGTTTTTGGAATATTATTAGGCTTGATTTTGATCTGATGATAACCAGAGCGTAGATCAATCTTAGAGAAGACTTTAGCTCCAGCTAGTTGATCGAATAAGATGTCAATGCGGGGAAGGGGGTACTTATTTTGATAGTGACCGCATTGAGTGGACGTTAGTCGACACATAGCCTTAAACTATTGTCCTTTTTCTTTACAAAGAGAGCGGGACAGCCCCAAGGTGAAGCACTTGGGCGTATGAATCGTTTGTCAAGAAGATCTTGAAGTTGGATTTTTAGCTCGGCCAACTCATTAGGAGGCATACGATACGGCCTCTTTGAAATAGGAGCAGTGCCAGGTTGAAGCTCAATAATGAACTCGATGTCTTTATCTGGTGGCATTCTAGGCAAATCATCTGGAAAGACATCGGGATACTCACAGACTACAGGAATGTCTTCTATTTTGATGTCTGTGATAGCATAGGCACAAGAGTGAAGATACTCTTACTGAGGCAGATAGAGGGTGGTGGCTCCTTGATATGGTGAGTCAATCTCAATAACTCAGGAAGAGATATCTAGTAGTACTCTATGTTCTGTCATCCAATTTCTCCCAAGTACAACATCAATACCCTCTAAATTTAGCAGAACCAAATCAGTTTTGATTAATTTGCTACCTAACTAAATTGGCACACTTTTAACCATTTGGTTGGAGGTAACCTTTCCTCCGGGGGTAGAAATCAAATATGACCCCTTGGTATGACAAAGATCAAGTCCTATTCGGGTACCACAGTTGTTACTAATGAAACTATGAGTTGCTCCTGAATTGAACAATGTAACAACTGGTTTGTGATGAATAGAAAATGTACCCGACATGATGGGGGCTCCATCCGGAAGTTCCGCAAGGGTGGTGAAGTTAACTCGCCCTTGTCGGATTTGCATCATTGGCCTCTTGCCCCTATTCTGGTTATTCTGATTAGAACCTTGCCCTTGATTAGGCTTCCTGGGCCGCGGACAATCTTTGATAAAGTGATCCGCACTACCGCAATTGAAACTGCGATTGGTGCTGCTTCTCTGTTGAAATTGTTGAGCATTTGGCCGTAGGCCAAACTGCTGCGGCTGTTGCGGAGGCACTGGAGGTCTGTATCCTCCATGTTGTTGGGGCGGGCGGAAAACAAATCTGCCAGGTGGGGCATTCCGCTATGGCGCTCTGGGCGGTGCATTCTGAACAAATCGATACTGCGATGGTTGAACACTCGCGGGTCCAGTGGAAATCCTTCGTTTCTTCTCGGCACGGTGTGCCGTGATACAATCCTCCTGAGTCAAGGCCATATTAACCAACTCACTAAAGGTATTGGCCTTCACAAGGTTCAGGTGTTCCTTGAGCTTAGTGTTCAAGCCCCGATGAAAACGATCTTGCTTCTTGGTGTCACTATCAGCGTGATAACCCGCATACTGGCACAAGTGATTGAAAGCCTGTGCGTATTGCAGTATGGTGCGGGTGCCTTGGGTGAGTGCCAAGAATTCATTCAATTTCCGCTCCATCAGCCCTTCAGGTATATGGTGTGCCCTGAAAGCATTCCGAAATTCTTTCCAGGAGATAACATGGCCATCAGGTTGCATGGCACAATAGTTATCCCACCAGATACGGGCGTATATCTTTGAGTATCTCCTACTCGAGGTATTCAAAGGTTCGGCGTAAAAGGGAAACTTGCTCCTCGATACATCGGACACTTTGAAATTCTCGAAATCTGTGGACCCGTAGCTTACCATCTTCAACTTCCTCTTCAATTAGCGGCCATCCATAACATCTTCCATATGTCTCAACTTAGGAAATGTGTCAAAATTCCTACCGAGATCATCGATCCCCAAACCATCAAAATCGAACCTGATCTAACCTATACCAAATATCCAATTAGAATATTAGATATCAAAGAAAGAAGCACAAGAAGAGAAACCATTAGGATGTTCAAGGTTCAGTGGAACCATCATACGAAAGAAGAAGCAACATGGGAAACCGAATCTTATCTTCAACATAATTTCCTAGACTTCTTTTAAGCCAACCTCTAAACTTGATCAATCAATTTCATCTTGATCCGGAATCTCGGGACGAGATTCTTTTTAAGGGGGAAGGCTGTGACACTCAGGTAATTAGTATGGTCACACCTTAAATTTTAGTATGATGTTGTGTGCAAAATGTGGTGAAAGTGTGTTTAAAAATTTAAATGCTAAGAAAAAAGGTTGGTTTTATATAATATAATTTAATAAAGGTCCTTAGTGTTAAATAGATGAGAATGGGAAGTGGAATTCAAATACATAAAGGTTGTTTTGGCAAAAGTCAAAAACTTGTGTTTAAATCGCAAATATAGGTGAAACTACACATAGGATGTATATGTAGTGTTACTTGAGCATTACAGTGGGGTTCCTGTACTTTCTGCAATTTGCAACTGGGTCCTCCTTCATCTACCTCTCTCTCTCCCTCTCCTCTGTTTCTCTGCCGCGCGCCGCCGCCGCTCTAGCCAGCCATGTGCGCCACCCCCGCCGCCTCAGCGCCGTCTTGAACCGGGCCACGTGCCCTTCCCTGAATTGCTGCCGCCTTCCCCGACCCCGCGCTGGCTTCTTCCCGCCGTGCCATGCCGCCTGTCGCCTGCCCGAGCCGCCTTGCACCGCCGCTCCCCGTCGCTGTGACCCGATCAGCACCACCTCCTGCTCCCTGCAGATCCCACGTGCCGCTCTCCGGCCGGCCGCTGCCGTAGTTTTCCCCCAGCTGCCGTCCTCCGCGTGCGCCACGCCAACCCCGCCGCTACCCGAGCTTCGCCGTGCTGCCACGCGTACCGCCAGCGTGCCAGCTCCTGCTCTCGCACAAACCCATCTTCTTCTGGATTCCGAGCGCATCCTGGAGCTCCTAACACACCTGCTCTTGCGTTCACACACACCCATTTCGCTCGTTCCCTCTGCTCCGATCACCCCACCTCGCCCAACCTCTGCCGCGCCTCCTGGCCACCATCGTCAGCCACCCACGCCACCCCCGAACTCCGATCCAGTGCTCCTAGAGCACCACCGTGACTCTCTGCAGCTCATCGACCCACCCAATTTCGTTTTCTTGCACCCGAGTGTTGTTCCCCGCAGCGCCGGTGAACTCCAGTTCGCCGCCCGTTCGGCCTCACCGTTGACAGCCCTCACCGCCGCTCCCCACCACCAGTCCAGAGCACAAACAGCATCCTCGTCGTTCGCTAGTGCTCCCCAGCCCATCCAAACTCGCCCCCATGCACCGGAACAGCCGGACCGCAGCGCCGACGAGCTCCTTGTACCGCTGCCGCTCGGCTTCGCCGTCGACTCGCTGATCCCCCACCTCCTAGCCCCAGCCGAGCACCCCGTCAGCACCACATCACCACGTAGAAGCTTCTCGACTACTTCCCCACCGCCCTCCAGCACCCTAGCCACCGAAATGCCGGCAACCCCCTCGAAGCTCCATGGCCCACCCCTGTTCGCCGCCATTACGCTGCTATAGCCCCTCCCCGCCTCAGCCCCGACCACCCCCGTAACCGCCGTGAGTCACTGGTCATTTTCCCCCACGTGCCCCTCGCCGCCGGCAAGCTATCTTGCCGGAATTTCGTTGGCCCTCGATCGGACCTCCTGTGTAGCCGGCCAGGGACTCGATTGCAGGGTTTTAAAAGTTTCCAGGGGTCTATTTGTGAGAAAGGAGCACCCCTCCTTAAACACAGTTCAGTCAACTTGTAAAATTCATAGGAATGTGTAGAAAATCCAAAAATTTTCAAACCAGTTTTGTTAGAAATTAGGATTCAAGATCTACAACTTTTATTAGTGAAGTTTGGTTTGAAACTAAATACTTTTGAATCTATTTTAAACCTAAGTAAAAGGGATATTTTATGCATAACTTTTGCATATTAACTTATTTTCTTATGATTTTTGGTATGCAGCATCTTTAGGTCATGTATGAGCTTGTGTAAAAGTTTCAAGCTTAATACTGTTTTGTAGTTTAAATTCTTTTAAACTTTTGCAAATCAACTTTGAAGTAGTTTAAATTTAATTAAGATTGTTCCTAAAGCTTCTATGATTAAATCTCTTTACCATAACCTAATATGTTGATAATTAGTTCATAATTAAATTTTCAAGACTTCATAGTTCTATTTACTCAGGGTTTGAATTTAAACTTGAAGTTTGAATTCAAATTCAAATGTTTTAGTTTCTGTTTCCAGAAAATTATGAAAAATTCACCATAAGATTAATTATTGAAAATAAACTTATCCACAAAAATTCAAGGTCAAAATCTTTATAGTTTTCAAAATAAAAATTAAACTGGTCGAATTACTTCAAAGTAATTCCATTAAAATGGCATAACCTAAGTATAGATAGTAATTTGAAACCCCACCCCTTTGTTACATGAGTTTATGTGCACTAATTTATGGGATTGCAACTTTATCGTGAAATAAAATCTTTAACTCAAGCACTATCTCACTTAAATCCTTGCATATCATATAGAATCAACGACGCACGACGACGGAGACTACGAGCTAGTCCTGGAACAAGACCAAGGGTTTTCTAAAGACCCAATAAACATCACCGAGACTCTAACTGAAGCCCCGAACAAAAGTTCCGAAGTCTCTGACACTCCTGCCCCCAACCCCACTCAAGAAGGCAAGCCCCGATGCATACCCCAGTATTTGAATTTAATACCATTTTACTTATATATTATATATCTTGCATTACGTCTAGGAGTTGAAATGAAACCCTAGTTGCATAAATCCTAGGAATCCAATGTATTGTACCCGAGTCCTTATCGCATAGACGCTCTGCTAAATAGGACCGGTAAAAGTCGAGTGATTTCCTGTCACTCGCGCGATATAGGAGTTGCATGTTTACTATTCTGCAATCACTATAAGGATAATGGATAGGGTCATGTGCAGTATCATGACCTGGAGATTTACCCTGTCTATTTTGATAAAAGTTGTTAAGGTCGCAATGTGTGGTAGTGGTGGCTAAGCGTTTGAAAGTACTAGCCACATGCCGCGAAATATGGTAAAGCGGCAAGCCTAGTAACCGATCGGCCCGGCAAGTGGACATACCTCCCACCACTCGTAATTTGTTTTTTCTCGCGCACCGACGTGCGGGAGTACATTCTGCATAGCGAACAGGAGTACGGTCATGTAGTCGTGCTACAGACGTATGTCCTGCACAATTGGTGTGCGTACGGTCCTACAGTCGCTTGTGGTGGCCCTGTTCCACAAGCCGGAATGAAAGGCAAACGGTTGCTTTGGAACGACCTTTTGGTGTTCCAAGCGTGTGTGTTAGGTTTGCCTTGCAAGGTTTGAAATTCGATTCGGAATCGTCCGTCTCTCATGGAAATTGAGACTGCTTATTCCTTCTGCCACATAGAGTAAGAACTGTAACAATTGATGGAATAATCCTGATGAATGCTAATCTCTACCTTGCTTGCCTAGTGTAGGTGCTTACCTAGAATGGATAATCAAATTAGAATTTGAAAGCTAAAATTTGAAAATAGATCATACTCTTTGTTGCTTTTTAGCTGAACTGAAACCTAGAAATATTTCAAGCCTTCATGAGTCTAATTACGGGCTAAGTATACCCAATTCCGGGTAAGCCTTGCTGAGTATTAGTATACTCAGTCTGCTAGTAAATCTTTCAGGTATAACCCATGAGAACCCTATGGATATTTCTGCATGGCCAACTTCAGTTCCATTTGGCTGGTCCATGGAGTGGAATCCGTCCCCGGCTGGCAGTGACCCTCCTGTGTGACACCAAGCCTTGGGCTGAGTACGGTGTCAACCTTCGTGACGTGCGTAGTCGTGTGTTTATGTTCCTTCCACTGTGAACTTGGGCAAGTTGTGTAGCTTGTCGTGTTAAACATGGTTTGTATAAGTTTACATTAAGTTTGAAAAAGGTTTGTAATAATGTTTGCGTTTCTGTAAATTAAAAGTTGATGAGCTATGCTGTGATTGTAAACTCGCCTTCGTGCGAGGTAAACCTGCTTCAATCGTGTTGAACCGTGGTTGTATCGGGCGGAGACCCGACAGACCAATGGGTTGTTCCGTTTGAAGTGCGTTGAGTTAATGTCGGCTGTAGAGCGAAGATTAACGCACTTCAGCCGGAATAATTCAGGCAGTTCTGCCACATTAAATTCAGGAGCGAAACAGCTGGTGTACTAAATCTCTCTAATAGGTTGTAACAGCAAAGCTGCCGATGCAGATAAAGACAAAAAGCTATGGGAGCCAATTGTGATGACGTGAGCGATGTAAAAAGCTACTAAAACATAACTTAAATAGAGCTCGATAAACAACACTTGAAACAGATCAAAATTGGCTGTGAAATAGTATATTTTAATAGGTCTGATCTAGCTGATAGAAGCTATTTCAAGCTGGATCAATTGGTGATAAAAACTAAAACTATAAGATTTGAACTAAAACTTGCAGATCTAGCAGATATCAATAAATTGTGAATAAATCTATGCGGAATGATAGCGATGCGTCCGAAGCTAAAGTCTAGAAAATATTCAGTAAACACAGAACTTACCAATGAGCCGGAGATCGAAGCGATGCAGCCCTGCTAACTCGAAAGAACTCGTGGAAAAAGAGAAAAGGTTCGACGAAGTCGCTGAATACGAAAAGCAGATTGCGGAAAAAAGTAGGGTTTAGTTTATGTTGGTGTGTACAAAACTTCTTTAGACCACGCAGGGTCGCTATTTATATCCTAGGATACAGACTCCTTGTCGATCACGACAAACACAAAACTTGACGCTAAAGAAATAAATTTCCTAAACAAACTTAGTGACCCATGCAAGAGTCGGACTCGACACAAAACCCTAATTGACCACGAAATGCTACTATCCCAATTTGGCCCAATTGGCAGTAATGTTCAATCGGAAATCAGCTGAACCCCTTGTGCAAAATCGGCCAAGCCTCCAATCGGCAACCCCATCAGCTAGTCCCCATTTATCTACTCTCAATCATCTGAATCGGCCGATTTTCCTCCTTCATTCCATAAAGGCCTTCCTACTTCTTTCCAACGCCGAACTTGACATGCGCCAAAAAACGGTGTCAATAGGTTTTGCTCGGTAAAAAGGCCAGGGAGAGGGAGCATGAGATGGGGAATGCGGTGGGGAGGTCGAGAGAGTGGTGCAGCGGCTGGAGGCACGCGCACGGTGGTGGCACATGGTGCCCTTGCTCCAGCAAGTAATTGCCGCAGGGAGAAGGCACAGGGAAGAGGGGGTAAGGCCGGCGGTGATCCTCACCTCTAGGCGAAGCTTCGGTAGCGGGTGTGGCAGAACCTCCTGAATTATTCCGGCTCAAGTGCGCTAATGATCGCTATGATGCTGTCATTAACTCAACGCACTTCAAATGGAACAATCCATTGGTCTGTCGGGTCTCCGCCCGATACAACCATAGTTCAACAGGATCGAAGCAGGTTTACCTCGCACGAAGGCGAGTTTACAATCATAGAACAGCTCATCAACTTTTAATTTACAAATATTCAAACATTATTACAAACCAAGTTCAAACTTAGATAAAACTTATACAAACCATGTTTAAACTGACAAGCTGAACAGCTTGTCCAAACTCACAGCAGAAAGAAAAGAACACGAGACTACACACGTCGCGGAGGTGGACGCCACGCTCAGCCCAAAGCCTGGTGTCACTCAGGAGGGTCACTGCTAGCCGGGGACGGGTCCCACTCCACGGACCAGCCAAAAGGAACAGTCGTTGGCCATGCAGGGTTGTCCGTGGGATTCTCGAAAGTTAAACCTGGAACAGATACTAGCAAGGCTGAGCATTCTAATACTCAGCAAGGCTTACCCGGGTTCGTGTATACTTTAGCCCGTAACTAGACTCATGAACGTATTGTAAAGGTCCTAGTTTATTTTCAGTAGAAGAGCAATAAAGAGTAGGATCTATTTTCAAGTTTTAGCTGTCATATTCTAGTTGATTATCCAATCTAGGTTAGCACCTATACTAAGCAAGCAAGATAGAGATTATCATCCATCATAATTGTTCCATCATTAGTGACACTTCTTACTCTATGTGGTAAAAGGGATAAGCAGTCTCAATCTCCCCAAGAAACGGATGATTCTGAATCGAATTTCAACCTTGCAAGGTAAACCTAACTCACACGCTTGAAACATCCAATGATTGTTCTGAAGCAACCGTTTGCCTTTCATTCCGGATCGTGGAGCAGGCCACCACAAGCGACTTGTAGGACCGTACGCACACCAATTGTGCAGGACATACGTCTGTAGCACGACTACATGAACCCGTATTCTTGTCTACCATGCAGAACGTACTCCCACACATCGGTGCGTGAGAAAAACCAGATTACGAGTGGTGCAAGGTATATCCACTTGCCGGGCTGATTGGTTACTAGGCTTATCGCTTTACCATATTTCACGGCATATGGCTAGTACTTTCAAACGCTTAGCCACCACTACCACACACTTCGACCTTAACACTTTTATCAAAACAGACAGGGTAAATCTTCAGGTCATGGTTCAGTACATGACCCTGTCCATCATCCTTATAATGATTCCAGAATTGTAAACAAGCAACTCCTATATCGCGCAAGTGACAGGAAATCACTCGTCTTTTACCGGTCCTATTAAGCAGAGCATCTATGTGATAAGGACTCGGGTACAATACATTGGGCTCCTATGATTTTATGCAACTAGGATTTCATTTCAACTCCTAGACGTAATGCAGAATATATAACATAATAAAGACATTGTAACAAATTGAAATACTGGGATATGCATCGGGGCTTGCCTTCTTGAGTGGGGTTGGGGGCAGGAGTGTCAGGGACTTCTGAAATTTGGTTCGGGCTTCAGTTGGGTTGGGTCTTGTGTTGGGTCTTCAGAAAACTCGTAGTCTCCAGAAAACCCTTGGTCCTGTCCTAAGACCAACTCGAAGTCTCCGTCATCGAGCGTCGTTGATTCTATATGATATGCAACAATTTAAGTAAAATGAGATTTGAATTTAAGATCTTATAAGAAACAACGCACATGAGTTCATGAAATAAAAGGGGTTTAGGCTTGAATTACCATTCATAATTGAGTCATGATTATAGTACTGAATTTATTACAAACAGGAACTAGAACATTTAAATTTGAATTTAAATTCCAAGTTTAAATTCAAAACTTAAGTAAATAGGATCATAAAGTCTTGGAAATTTGATTATATACTAATCATCAACACATTAGAGTATGACAAAAAGATCTTAACCAATTAGGTTTAGAGAACATGCTTAGTTTTGTAATTTTTGGATTTTTCTGCAGTTTTCTACAAATTTTGCAAGGCAGCAACATAACCACATGAAATAACAGAACTACTAGAGGGGGGGATCCTCGGTATTTTGCACTTGGGTCCCTGGAAAAGACTTTCTTCTCACAGATGTGCCCCTGCCCGGCCTCGACAGCAGCCGGCCGCTTGGTCCCGGCGCGTTCTCACCGGCGGCGAGGTCGCCGGCGGGGAGGAGCCGATCGGCCAGGGCCTATGGGACCTAGAGAATGCTGTGGAGGTGAACGTGCATGATGGGCAACAGTAGAACGGGGCTAACGATGGGGAGGTGCGGCGGCCATGGCGGCGCGTCGCCGTTCCCGACGAAGGGCCGGCGAACAAGAGAAGCTAACGCGCGCACAAGCACCAGGGGTGATGGGAAAGTGATCTCCATACTTGGATCGGCCGAGGAGGTGGCGGAGGGGTGATGTCGACGGCGTGGTCAAGCTCGGGCGGCTCCGGTGAGGGGCGGCTCGGGGTGGAGTCAATTCCGGCGAAGGGGTGGCCGTAGTTGGACCGGATCAGCTCGGGGAGTTAGGGAAGGAGGTGAGGAAGTGATAGGCCGAGGGAATTTGTGCGGGGTGGCGCGGTTGAGGAGAATCCCGGCGAGGAGGAGCGGCGGCGGCTCGGTGTTGTGGGGAGAAGGAAGAGGCAAAGCAGCCGGGGAGAGGGGGCTCGATCAGGTTTTGTAGCAACGCACAGTTTGTAGGAGAGAAGGAAAGGGAGAGGGAGATCACACGGCCAGGCGTAGAGCGCCGCGTGGCGCCGGCGTGCCCGATGGGGTGGCGTGGCGGCCGCTCGGGGCGTCTGCTCGACGTGGAAGAACGAGGGGCGGCCAGCGCGGGTAATGCGGGCAGTGGGAGGAGGGACAGGGCGACGCGTGGAGCAAGATCAGAAGGGCGCAGAGCTGCAGGGTGGTGCTCAAGGCCGGGCGGGGACGGCAGTGTGCAGCAGAGAAGAAAACAGAGAGAAGATCGGAATTGGGGAATATGAAGGGGACCTGGTTGTAAAAAGTAGAAAACACAGGGGCCTCACTGTAATGTATAGGTAACTTTCCAACCAGTGCTCAAATGGAGATGGGCCCAAAAGCAAAAGTGTGTAGTTTTTCAAAATGCACAGCTCTACTTTAAGGTTCATCCACAGAAGAGCAACAGTTTTGAAATTAATTTGAAACTTAGCTAAACTTTCAAACTTTATGTAAACCCTATAGATAAAACTACACTACACATACATCCAAAAGGTAGTTTCACCTACATTTGGGATTTAAACACAAGTTTTGAACTTTTGCAAAATAACCCTCATACATTTGAAATCTACCCCCCATGCTCACCCATTTAGCACAAAAAGACCCTGATTTAAATATAATTATATAAACAATCACTTCTCCTTATCATTAAAATTTTTAAACATACTTTGGCTACACTTTGTACATAACAACACACTAAAAATCTAGGGTGTGACCATGCTATTTACCTGAGTGTCATAGCTTTCCCCCCTAAAAAGAATCTCATCCCGAGATTCCAGAATAGAAGAAATTGGATGATCAATGTCGGAGGTTGGCTTGGAAGAAGTCGGGGAAATTATGTTGAAGATAAGACTCAATTTCCCATGTTGCTTCTTCTTCTGTGTGATGGTTCCACTGAATCTTGTACATTCTGATGGTTTCTCTCCTAGTGCTTCTTTCTTTAGTGTCCAGCACTATAAGAGGATATTCTGTATAAGTCATATCAGATTCGATTTTGATGGCTTGGGAATTGATGATTTCGGTAGGAAGCTTAACACACTTCCTGAGTTGGGATACATGGAAGATATTATGGATGGCCGCTAACTGAGAAGGAAGTTGAAGATGGTAAGCTACGGATCCACAGATCTCAAGGATTTCAAAGGGTCCGATGTATCGAGGAGCAAGTTTCCCTTTTATACCGAACCTTTGAACACCTCGGGTAGGAGATACTCGAAGATACACGAAGTCTCCGACTTGAAACTGTAAGGGTCTTCTTCGTATATTAGCGTAGCTTTTCTGTCGAGATTGTGCTGCCTTCAGATTTGTCTGTATAATCCTTACTTTCTCTTCTGCCTTATTGACAAGGTCTGGTCCGAATATTTTACGCTCGCCGGTTTGTGACCAACTCAAAGGAGTTCGGCATCGGCGACCGTACAACGCTTCGAATGGGGCCATTTTGAGACTGGTCTGATAGCTATTGTTGTACGAGAATTCTGCCAGCGACAAGCATTTGTCCCAATTCTTGTCGTACTGAAGGACACAGGCTCTGAGCATATCTTCCAAAATTTGATTTACCCTCTCGGTCTGTCCATCTGTCTGAGGATGATACGCCGAGCTTCGAATTAACTTAGTTCCAAGAGCATCTTGGAGTTGCTCCCAGAAATGAGCCACGAATTGTGCTCCACGATCGGAAATGATTGTTTTGGGTATGCCATGAAGATGAACAATTTGATCCAAGTAAATCTCGGCATACTTCTTGGCATTATATGTAGTGTGTACAGGAAGGAAATGTGACACCCTAGGTGTCAATCTGTACCACATTAGGTATGAAATGTAATGCATGTGTTGATTTGTATAAGGTTGGATGTATTTGTAGAAGTAAAACCCCATGTGTAATTTTATAAAAATATGAGTCCTTTTGTGCAAAATGCATGAGTTACAAAAGTAATTTTCAAAAGTTACTAGGGGCCAAATTATAAGAATGCAAGTGATCATGACAGTTCTGAAAACTTGCATCTAGGCCCAAGTTGTGTGTAAAATATGTAACAAGGACAAAACCTTTATAAATTTAAAGTTTGTTCCAAGTTTCAAAATAAAGTTGCATACTTCGAGTTCTTGATTTCAAACCCTAAAACAAAGTTGTAGAGCTTGAAAAGTTTTACAACTTTCATTTTGAACACTTTTCCTTTTGAGCCCTAGCTTAAAAGTTATCGCTGGTTTACAGACAGGTCCCTGGAATTTTGGAAAATTACATTTTGGTCTAGTCGTCCCCAACCTTCCTTCTTCTTCCTCTGGCTGCTTCCCCTGTTCTTCTGTTTCACTGCCGCCGCCACCATTTCTTCTTTAATTCCGGCCGTCAGTGCGTCTCCCCTGCCCCCTCTCCACTCCTGGGCACCGCCTTATCTCTTCCCCGACCTTATCCCTTAGTTCCCCGCCCATTCCCGTGCCGCCACGCGCCTACCGCCGCCTGCCCGAGCTGCCGGTGCCACTCACCTGAGCCGCCGCCGTGGCGCCTGGCCATGCGCCCCTCCCTTCCCTTTCCTTCGCTATAAATAGCATCCCCAGGACCGCTTGAAGCTATTCCCCACCCCCTTGCGCCTTGCCTCGCCGGAGCGCTGCTCCCAGTGCCGCCCGCCGCCGCCCTACTGCCTCCACGCCGGCAGACCCCCTCCGGCCGTTCCCTCTCCTCCCAAGCACCCCAATAAGTGCGCCTCAAGCCCCTGATGCCCGTAGGCCAACTCTTCTCCATCCTTTGTGCTCGACCTCGCCGGAATTTGGCCCAAACCGCCGCCGGTGCCCTGTTTCCGGCCATAGGGACCACATTGCAAGGTCTTAATTCTTTCCAAGGGCCTGTATGAAAGTTTTCAACCCTTTCTTCCTTCTCAATGTACTGAACTTTGAAAATTCCTAGAAAATCGTAGAAAATTCAAAAAAATGTAAAACCAGTTGGACTTGAATCTTTATTTCAAACTCTATCACTTTTGTTTTATGACCATGTTGTGAAAATAGATGGTTTGTGCTGTATTTAAAATAGGAGTAAGTAAGTGCTTGTTATTTCATGTGAGTGGTATTTCTGATTTGTAAATTCAATAGAAAATTGTAGGAAATTCCAAAAATTGCAAAACCAGTTTTGTTAAAAACTAGATTTTAAACTCTACAACTTCTATTAAGTGGGTTTGATATGAAACCAAATACTTTTGAATCTATGTTAAATCTAAGACATGGGAGTGTAATATCCTATCCATAGTTTCAATTTTGTTCCTACATGTTAACTTTGTGATCATGATTTTTAATATACAATCTCCATAGATTAAATATGTAGTAATGTGGACTTTTTAAACCTAATCTTGTTTTATAATTTAATTCTTATAAGATTGATCAATTCCATTTGTTTTATATAAAAATTAGCAAAAGTCTTTTCAGTAAAGCTTATTTAATTAAATCTTTTGATCAAAATCTTTAAATATGTAATTGATCTGTATTTAAGTTTTCAAAACTTTATAACCCTAATTATCTAGAGTTCACATTCAATTTGAATTTAATTTAAACTTGAATACTTGATTTCTGTTTTCAATTAAATTAATGCTTTAGTCATAAGTTAATGCTTATGATTCAAGCCATAGATTCTTTTTTTATGCCGTGAGTTCTTGAGTGTTAACCTTTAGGGTTGCAACTTTACCGTGAATTGAGATAAAAGTGTATGCATTCATTGAACTCCATCTTGCATATCATGTAGACTCGATCTCTTCCACCGACGGAAATTACCAGCTAATCCCGGAACCAGAAGGAGGTTGTTCTGAAGACCCTAAGAACTTCGTCAGGGAATTCTCGGAAGGCCCGAACCAAAGTTCGGACGTTATTAACTTGACTAACCCCAGACCCACCAATAAAGGCAAGCCCCGAACATAACCCACTATTTTAATTATACTGCAATCTATATCTATTTACGTATTCTATGCACTAAGTTCTTAGGAATTGCTTGAAACCCTAGTTGCATTTCCCTAGGAACCAATGTGATGAATACTAGCACTTGAGTCCGACTAGCTGCTATGCTAATAGGACCGGTAGAAGTCGGGTGATTTCCTGTCACTCGCGCGATATAGGAATTGTAATGTTTTCATTCCTGTTATCACTATAAGGATGCCGGACGGGAGTTTTGTGCGGTATCATGGTTGAGGTGATACCCCGTCTGTGTTGTTGAATTTGATAAGGTCGCGGTGTGTGCCGATCGGGGTTAAGCGTTTGAAAGTACTAACCACATGCCGTGAGTTATGGGTAAGCGGTAAGCCTAGTAGCCAATCGGCCCGAGGAGTGGACATACCTCCCACCACATGTATTTGGTTCTTTTGGTTACTTGGTTCGACTGGGGAAATACGTGTTGCAAAGGCAACCAGGAATACGGGTTTTGTAGTCGCGCTACAGACATATGTCCTGCACGAGTGATGTGCGTATGTTCCTGCAGTCGCTTGTGGTGGACCTGTCCACGAGTCGGAATGAAAGGTAAACGGTTGCTTCGGAACGACCCTGTGGTGTTCCAAGCGTGTGAGTTAGGTTTACCTTGCAAGGTTAAATACGATTGAGAATCGTCCGCCTCTCACGATGATTGAGACTACTTAATCCCTTTATCACACAGAGTAACAAGAGCAACTATATGATGAGTAATACTGATGGTTGAGATAAAGATCTTACCATGCTTGAGTAGTTATAGGTGCTCACCTAGAATGGATAATCAACTAGAACCTGAAAGGTAAAAGTTGAAATTAAGGATCTACTCTTTGTTGCTTTTCAGCTGAAACTAAACCCCGAACCATTATAAGCTTTCATAAGTCTAGTTATGGGCTAAGTATACCCAATCCCGGGTAAGCCTTGCTGAGTATTAGTATACTCAGCCTTGCTAGTTATATGTTTTGCAGGTAATGTCTTGAAGACCCTACTCTTCCCTTGCCCTGGCCTTGTGCTCTTTCAGAAGGTTGGTCCGTGGAATGGGATCCGTCCCCGGCCAGCACTGGTGATATCGAGCGATGTCGTGTTCGGGCTTAGCATGACATCCGTCTTAACGACGTGTTGTAATCATCGCGTATGTTTTCCGCTGCTAAAAACCATAGTTTTAACAATTTGTAATCTTTTCTCTGAATTTAAATCTTCGTACCTCTTTTGGAAACCCTTGTAACGTAATTTCCTCTATGATGTAAAATGTGATGGTGATTGTATCTCTGGACTCACCTTCGTGTGAAGTAACCTTATTTGATCCTGTGTGTCGGTGGTTTATCGGGACGTTACCCGATAGGCCAAGGGATTATACCGTTTGAAGCACGTTGGAGCCCTCGGAAGTGGACTCGCGTACTTGAGCCGGTATAATTCAGGTTGGTTCTGCCACAGCTGGTATCAGAGCTATAAGGTTACCCTGGAGATACATTTTACCTTAAAAATGCTTTCAGTATAAAGATTTGACCAACAAAATGTTTGGCAAAGTCGCGTTGGATTCGTTAAGGATTGTGTATAGTACGTAAAGCCCTAGGGTGATGTTTAAGGGAAAATAGAGGTGGCTATATATATATAATCCTAATTACCAGCATTACTTTTCTGTCAAAACTTAAATTCATGCACAACCCAACCTTACTTTCTGTAACGACACCTTCGATCGTGAGGTAAGAAGGTAAGGATCCTCAGCCAACTGAGGGAGCTTGGCCTTCCTGTCGGTGATGCGAACCGAACGCTGTTTCTCAAGCAGTGGCCTACTTGAGATGCTGCCAATGTACCAACTTCGGTTGACTACATTGGGAGTATATAGTTAGGTAAGAGGGTATGAACAGCAACATCCCCGCATTTTGCGGTACTCCCCGTGAATACGTTATCTCGATAATGTATGTTAACGTTGTCTGTACGGCGGTAATTGTACAGATGCTGTTTCTATAGTGAACAGTAATGAATGGGAACGCTTTCATGACATGCTGGCATGAAAGGTTCATTGGTTATATATATTGTGGTTTTCTGCAGGTACACTAACCACGAATACGAAACTAGGACGGATAGGGTTTATCGACTAGTTAATAGTGAGAGACGTATGTACTATGCCACCGAAACTAACCATGTAAGTCCGAAGATATTCGGCAGTTGTTTTTGGTTTGTGAGGACGAGTAGAACGTGCATGCATAATTCATCATCATACAATGTGTGTTTTGGTTCTTCTAAGGATGTGTGGTAGAATGTTGATCTTTGGTGTGGTTAGCGGGATTCTTGTGGTAGTGTTAGTTAAGTCCCTTAAGTATCTTTCTGCTTCCAACCCTTGCTATATCAAAATCAGTTGTCTCATCCTATTTACCTTGTAAGTCTTCAGCAGGGTAAATAAATTTTATCATCTGAATTCTTGTTTCAGATGGTTGGAGCCACACGTGGAACCCCGGAAGGTTTCTGGGCAGATCAATCTAGCAATTCCCAACCACCATCCCTATCACTTTCACATCTAGACGAGGTTATGGCTCGGCAAACTGAACTTCTCAACCTATTGGTACAAGCACAACAGAATCAACAAAACCAGCAGTCACAAGGTCGTGATGAACCTCTGGTAGCAACCTATCAAGATTTCCTCAGTACTCAGCCCCCGCTGTTCAGCAAAGCGGAGGAGCCCTTGGATGCCGATGCTTGGCTCCGCACCATTGAATCTAAGTTTGCTCTTCTTACGATTCCATGTGCGGACTCCAACAGGGCTCATTTTGCAGCCCAACAATTGCACGGAGCTGCCCGTATCTGGTGGGATAGTTATTGTGCTATGCAAACTGATGGCCATGTTATCTCCTGGAAGGAATTCCGTAAGGCCTTCAGAGCACATCATATACCTGAAGGGCTGATGGAACGGAAACTGAATGAGTTCTTGGCACTTACTCAAGGCACCCGCATCGTACTGCAGTATGCACAGGCTTTTAATCACCTGTGTCAGTACGCGGGCTATCATGCTGATAATGATGCCAAGAAGCAAGATCGTTTTTGCCGAGGTTTGAATACTAAGCTCAAAGAACATCTGAATCTTATCAAGGCGAATACTTTCAGTGAGCTGGTCAACATGGCACTAACTCAGGAAGATTGCATTACGGCACACCGTGCCGAAAAGAAGCATAAAGTCTCCACTGGATCCACGAGCGTTCAACCCTCGTGGTATCAGTTTGATCAGAACGTATTGCCTGAAGCACCACCACGAAATGCTCCGATCGGTAGACTGGTTCTTAGGCCGCCTCAACAGCAAGAAGAGTATCAACCTCCTGTACTTCTACAACAACCACAACAATTTGGCCCACGACCGAATGTTCAACAAGCTCGACAGAAAAGCAACACTCATTGCTGTTTAAAGTGCGGAAGTGCGGATCACCTCTTTAGAAATTGTCCGCAACTCAAGAAACCTAATCAAGGGCAGAGTTCCAGTCAGAACATTCAGAACAAGGGTAAGAGGCCGATGATGCAAGTCCGGTATGGACAAATCAATTTCACTACCCTTGCAGAACTTCCGGATGGAGCTCCTATCATGTCGGGTACATTTTCGGTACACCACAAACCAGTTGTTACATTATTCGATTCTGGAGCAACTCATAGTTTCATTAGTAACAACTGCAGTACCCGAATAGGACTTGATCTTTGCCCTACTAAGGGGTCATATGTGATTTCTACCCCTGGAGGGAAAATTTCATCTGGCCAAATGGTCAAAAAGGTGCCAATTCAATTGGGTAGCAAGGAAATCAGAACTGATTTGATTTTGTTAAACCTAGAGGGTATTGATATTATACTTGGGACAAATTGGATGGCAGAACATAGAGTACTGCTAGACATCTCTTCCCGAGTTATTGAGATTGACTCACCACATCAAGGAGCAACTACCCTCTATCTGCCTCAGCAAGAGTATTTGTACTCTTGTACTTATGCCATCACAGACGTCAAAGTAAAAGATATCCCAGTAGTCTATGAATATCCCGATATCTTTCCAGACGACTTGCCTGGGATGCCACCAGATAGAGACATCGAGTTTATTATTGAACTTCAACCTGGAATCGCTCCTATTTCGAAGAGGCCGTATCGCATGCCTCCAAATGAATTGGCTGAATTGAAAATTCAACTCCAAGATCTTCTTGATAAAGGTTTTATACGCCCAAGTGCGTCACCTTGGGGTTGTCCCGCTCTCTTCGTCAAAAAGAAGGACAATAGCCTAAGGCTATGTGTTGATTATCGTCCACTCAATGCGGTTACCATCAAAAATAAGTACCCTCTTCCCCGCATTGACATATTGTTTGATCAGTTAGCTGGAGCCAAGGTCTTCTCAAAAATTGACTTACGCTCTGGCTATCATCAGATTAAGATTAGGCCTTGCGACATTCCAAAAACGGCCTTCTCAACCAGATATGGACTTTATGAATATCTGGTTATGTCATTTGGGCTTACCAATGCACCGGCATATTTCATGTATCTTATGAATTCAGTCTTTATGCCGGAACTTGACAAATTCGTCGTGGTCTTCATCGACGATATTCTGATATATTCCAAGACTAAAGAAGACCATGTTAATCACCTACGTGTCGTGCTTCAACGACTACGTGATCATCGTCTTTATGCCAAATTCTCAAAATGTGAATTTTGGCTAGATAGTGTGAAATTTTTGGGACACACTATCTCTAGTGAAGGCATATCGGTTGATCCAACAAAAGTCCAGGAAGTTATGGATTGGAAGCCTCCAACTTCAGTCCATCAAATTTGAAGTTTCCTTGGCTTGGCAGGATATTATCGCCGATTCATTCCAGACTTCTCCAAGATAGCCAAACCTATGACTGAGTTACTTAAGAAAGAAGTTAAGTTCTGCTGGGGTACTAAGTGTGATGAAGCATTCCACACTTTGAGAAGACTTTTGACAACCGCCCCAGTACTAGCTCAGCCGGATAATACTCAGCCTTTTGATGTCTATTGCGATGCCTCTGGAACTGGCCTTGGTTGTGTTCTTATGCAAAACAACCGAGTCATCGCTTACGCATCCAGAGCACTTCAAAATCATGAGCAAAATTATCCAACTCATGATCTTGAATTGGCAGCGGTTATTCATGCTCTCAAGATATGGAGACATCATCTTATGGGTGCGAAGTGTAACATCTACACTGACCATAAGAGCCTCAAGTATATCTTCACCCAAGCTGACCTGAATATGAGGCAAAGGCGTTGGTTAGAACTGATCAAAGACTACGACCTTGAGGTACATTACCATCCTGGCAAGGCCAATGTGGTTGCAGATGCCCTTAGCCGCAAGGCATGTTGTCACTATTTGTCCATAGCAACCATCAGTGACACTCTCTGCAATCAGATGAGGAAACTCAACTTAGAAATCATTCCTCAAGGTAGTCTGAATCATTTATCCATCAAAGTTACCCTTCGAGATAAAATTATCAAGTCTCAACTACATAATAAGGGTATCAATAATATCAAGCTAAAGCTATCACAAGGAGAAGCTAAATATAAGTGTTTTCACACTGATCATCAAGGAACTTTATGGTTCAACAATCGAATTGTTGTACCTAAAGATCATCAGCTTCGCAAGCAAATCCTTGATGAGGCACATCTATCCAAGTTCTCTATTCATCCTGGTAGTACCAAAATGTATCAAGATCTTCGACAAAATTTTTGGTGGACCAGAATGAAAAGAGAAATTGCCAAATATGTATCCGAGTGCGATACGTGCCAGAGAGTTAAAGCCAGTCATCTCAAGGCATCTGGTACACTTCAGCCATTACCCATTCCGTCATGGAAATGGGAATACATTAGTATGGATTTTATTGTTGGTCTTCCTAACACCTCCCAAAAGCATGACTCCATATGGGTAATCATCGATAGACTCACAAAAATGGCTCATTTTATTCCAGTACATACTACTTACTCCGCCAAGAAATATGCTGAAGTCTATCTGGATCAAATTGTTCGACTGCATGGTGTCCCTAAAACTATTATTTCTGATCGAGGGCCCCAATTCATTGCACGCTTCTGGGAACAGTTGCAGTCTACTCTTGGAACTAAACTGATTCGAAGCTCTGCATATCATCCCCAAACTGATGGACAGACTGAGCGAGTCAACCAAATACTGGAGGACATGCTCCGAGCTTGTGTTATACATTATGGTACAAGCTGGGACAAATGTCTTGCCTTGGCCGAATTCTCTCACAACAACAGCTATCAATCTAGTCTTCAGATGAAGCGTTATACGGTCGCAGATGTCGAACTCCTTTGAATTGGTCTCAGACCGGTGAACGTAAAATCTTCGGACCCAATCTGGTTGTAGAAGCCGAAGATAAGGTCAAGGTTATTCAAGCCAATCTCAAAACCGCTCAGTCTAGATAGAAAAGCTATGCAGATAAAAGGAGGAAACCTTTACAGTTCCAAGTAGGAGATTTTGTTTATCTCCGAGTATCTCCTACCAAAGGTGTCCAGCGTTTCGGCATAAAAGGAAAGTTAGCACCACGGTATGTTGGACCCTTTGAGATTCTTAAGGTCTGTTGTCCTGTAGCTTATAAAATTCGCCTTCCATCTCAATTGGCTGCCATTCACGATGTTTTCCATGTCTCTCAACTCAAGAAGTGTATTAAAGTACCTACGGAGATTATTGAAACCACCGCCCTTGAGATTGAGCCTGATCTGTCTTACACCGAGCAACCTATTCAAATTTTGGATACCAAGGAAAGAGCCACCAGAAGAAAAACAGTTAAGATGTACAAGATTTTATGGGATCACCACACCGAAGAAGAAGCAACCTGGGAAACAGAATCTTATCTCCAACAAAATTTCCCAAACTTCCTTCAAGCCAATCCCCAAATCTAATCGTCTGATTCTTTCTGCATTCGAATCTCGGGACGAGATTCTTTTTAGGGGGGAGGGCTGTGACACCCTAGGTGTCAATCTGTACCACATTAGGTATGAAATGTAATGCATGTGTTGATTTGTATAAGGTTGGATGTATTTGTAGAAGTAAAACCCCATGTGTAATTTTATAAAAATATGAGTCCTTTTGTGCAAAATGCATGAGTTACAAAAGTAATTTTCAAAAGTTACTAGGGGCCAAATTATAAGAATGCAAGTGATCATGACAGTTCTGAAAACTTGCATCTAGGCCCAAGTTGTGTGTAAAATATGTAACAAGGACAAAACCTTTATAAATTTAAAGTTTGTTCCAAGTTTCAAAATAAAGTTGCATACTTCGAGTTCTTGATTTCAAACCCTAAAACAAAGTTGTAGAGCTTGAAAAGTTTTACAACTTTCATTTTGAACACTTTTCCTTTTGAGCCCTAGCTTAAAAGTTATCGCTGGTTTACAGACAGGTCCCTGGAATTTTGGAAAATTACATTTTGGTCTAGTCGTCCCCAACCTTCCTTCTTCTTCCTGTGGCTGCTTCCCCTGTTCTTCTGTTTCACTGCCGCCGCCACCATTTCTTCTTTAATTCCGGCCGTCAGTGCGTCTCCCCTGCCCCCTCTCCACTCCTGGGCACCGCCTTATCTCTTCCCCGACCTTATCCCTTAGTTCCCCGCCCATTCCCGTGCCGCCACGCGCCTACCGCCGCCTGCCCGAGCTGCCCGTGCCACTCACCTGAGCCGCCGCCGTGGCGCCTGGCCATGCGCCCCTCCCTTCCCTTTCCTTCGCTATAAATAGCATCCCCAGGACCGCTTGAAGCTATTCCCCACCCCCCTTGCGCCTTGCCTCGCCGGAGCGCTGCTCCCAGTGCCGCCCGCCGCCGCCCTACTGCCTCCACGCCGGCAGACCCCCTCCGGCCGTTCCCTCTCCTCCCAAGCACCCCAATCAGTGCGCCTCAAGCCCCTGATGCCCGTAGGCCAACTCTTCTCCATCCTTTGTGCTCGACCTCGCCGGAATTTGGCCCAAACCGCCGCCGGTGCCCTGTTTCCGGCCATAGGGACCACATTGCAAGGTCTTAATTCTTTCCAAGGGCCTGTATGAAAGTTTTCAACCCTTTCTTCCTTCTCAATGTACTGAACTTTGAAAATTCCTAGAAAATCGTAGAAAATTCAAAAAAATGTAAAACCAGTTGGACTTGAATCTTTATTTCAAACTCTATCACTTTTGTTTTATGACCATGTTGTGAAAATAGATGGTTTGTGCTGTATTTAAAATAGGAGTAAGTAAGTGCTTGTTATTTCATGTGAGTGGTATTTCTGATTTGTAAATTCAATAGAAAATTGTAGGAAATTCCAAAAATTGCAAAACCTGTTTTGTTAAAAACTAGATTTTAAACTCTACAACTTCTATTAAGTGGGTTTGATATGAAACCAAATACTTTTGAATCTATGTTAAATCTAAGACATGGGAGTGTAATATCCTATCCATAGTTTCAATTTTGTTCCTACATGTTAACTTTGTGATCATGATTTTTAATATACAATCTCCATAGAGTAAATATGTAGTAATGTGGACTTTTTAAACCTAATCTTGTTTTATAATTTAATTCTTATAAGATTGATCAATTCCATTTGTTTTATATAAAAATTAGCAAAAGTCTTTTCAGTAAAGCTTATTTAATTAAATCTTTTGATCAAAATCTTTAAATATGTAATTGATCTGTATTTAAGTTTTCAAAACTTTATAACCCTAATTATCTAGAGTTCACATTCAATTTGAATTTAATTTAAACTTGAATACTTGATTTCTGTTTTCAATTAAATTAATGCTTTAGTCATAAGTTAATGCTTATGATTCAAGCCATAGATTCTTTTTTTATGCCGTGAGTTCTTGAGTGTTAACCTTTAGGGTTGCAACTTTACCGTGAATTGAGATAAAAGTGTATGCATTCATTGAACTCCATCTTGCATATCATGTAGACTCGATCTCTTCCACCGACGGAAATTACCAGCTAATCCCGGAACCAGAAGGAGGTTGTTCTGAAGACCCTAAGAACTTCGTCAGGGAATTCTCGGAAGGCCCGAACCAAAGTTCGGACGTTATTAACTTGACTAACCCCAGACCCACCAATAAAGGCAAGCCCCGAACATAACCCACTATTTTAATTATACTGCAATCTATATCTATTTACGTATTCTATGCACTAAGTTCTTAGGAATTGCTTGAAACCCTAGTTGCATTTCCCTAGGAACCAATGTGATGAATACTAGCACTTGAGTCCGACTAGCTGCTATGCTAATAGGACCGGTAGAAGTCGGGTGATTTCCTGTCACTCGCGCGATATAGGAATTGTAATGTTTTCATTCCTGTTATCACTATAAGGATGCCGGACGGGAGTTTTGTGCGGTATCATGGTTGAGGTGATACCCCGTCTGTGTTGTTGAATTTGATAAGGTCGCGGTGTGTGCCGATCGGGGTTAAGCGTTTGAAAGTACTAACCACATGCCGTGAGTTATGGGTAAGCGGTAAGCCTAGTAGCCAATCGGCCCGAGGAGTGGACATACCTCCCACCACATGTATTTGGTTCTTTTGGTTACTTGGTTCGACTGGGGAAATACGTGTTGCAAAGGCAACCAGGAATACGGGTTTTGTAGTCGCGCTACAGACGTATGTCCTGCACGAGTGATGTGCGTATGTTCCTGCAGTCGCTTGTGGTGGACCTGTCCACGAGTCGGAATGAAAGGTAAACGGTTGCTTCGGAACGACCCTGTGGTGTTCCAAGCGTGTGAGTTAGGTTTACCTTGCAAGGTTAAATATGATTGAGAATCGTCCGCCTCTCACGATGATTGAGACTACTTAATCCCTTTATCACACAGAGTAACAAGAGTAACTATATGATGAGTAATACTGATGGTTGAGATAAATATCTTACCATGCTTGAGTAGTTATAGGTGCTCACCTAGAATGGATAATCAACTAGAACCTGAAAGGTAAAAGTTGAAATTAAGGATCTACTCTTTGTTGCTTTTCAGCTGAAACTAAACCCCGAACCATTATAAGCTTTCATAAGTCTAGTTATGGGCTAAGTATACCCAATCCCGGGTAAGCCTTGCTGAGTATTAGTATACTCAGCCTTGCTAGTTATATGTTTTGCAGGTAATGTCTTGAAGACCCTACTCTTCCCTTGCCCTAGCCCTGTGCTCTTTCAGAAGGTTGGTCCGTGGAATGGGATCCGTCCCCGGCCAGCACTGGTGATATCGAGCGATGTCGTGTTCGGGCTTAGCATGACATCCGTCTTAACGACGTGTTGTAATCATCGCGTATGTTTTCCGCTGCTAAAAACCATAGTTTTAACAATTTGTAATCTTTTCTCTTAATTTAAATCTTCGTACCTCTTTTGGAAACCCTTGTAACGTAATTTCCTCTGCGATGTAAAATGTGATGGTGATTGTATCTCTGGACTCACCTTCGTGTGAAGTAACCTTATTTGATCCTGTGTGTCGGTGGTTTATCGGGACGTTACCCGACAGGCCAAGGGATTATACCATTTGAAGCACGTTGGAGCCCTCGGAAGTGGACTCGCGTACTTGAGCCAGTATAATTCAGGTTGGTTCTGCCACAGGAAATGTGCAGTTTTGGTTAATCGATCAGCGATTACCCAAATAGAGTCATGTCTCAGAGAAGTATTAGGCAGACCAACAATAAAATCCATACTGATATCTTCCCATTTCCAAAAGGGAATGGGTAGAGGTTGAAGGATACCAGCTGTTTTCAGATGACTGGCTTTGACTCTTTGGCAGATATCACATTTTGAAACATACTTGGCGATTTCTCATCTCATACGAGTCCACCAAAAGTTTTGTTTCAGATCTTGGTACATCTTTGTACTGCCAGGGTGCATAGAGAATTTGGACAGGTGGGCCTCGTCCATTATTTGCTTACGGAGGTTATGGTCCTTGGGTAAAACAATATGTTCGTTGAACCATAAAACTCCTTCTGGATCCATTTGAAAGCATTTATACTTTCCCTCTCCTTGGGTCAGCTTCTGTTTAATAATTCCAATTCCCTTACTGCGCTGCTGAGCTAGAACAATGTCATCCCTAAGTGTGGCTTCAACTGAGAGATGGTTCAAGTCACCTTGGGACACGATTTCTAGATTAAGCTTTCTTATTTCCCAACAAAGAGTTTTGTTGAAAGCTTCAACAGATAAGCAAGAACAATGTGCTTTGCGACTGAGTGCATCTGCAACGACATTGGCCTTGCCTGTATGATAATGTACCTCTAGATCATAATCCTTGATCAGTTCTAGCCAGCGTCTTTGACTCATATTCAAATCTGCTTGTGTAAAGATATATTTGAGGCTTTTGTGGTCGGTATATATATATGACACTTTGCACCCATTAGATGATGTCTCCAAATTTTTAAGGCATGGATGACAGCGGCTAGTTCGAGGTCATGAGTAGGATAGTTCTGTTCATGAACTCTGAGTGCCCGTGATGCATATGCAATTACTCAGTGGTCTTGCATAAGTACACAACCGAGTCCAGTTCCTGATGCATCACAATAGATGTCAAAGGGTTTTGACATATCTGGTTGAGCCAAGACTGGAGCAGTAGTGAGATGATCTCTGAGAATGTGGAATGCATCATCGCATTTTTGATCCCAAGTGAATTTAACACCTTTCTTCAGTAGTTCAGTCATAGGTTTGGCTATTCTGGAAAAGTCAGGAATAAAACAACGATAATAGCCAGCTAGACCGAGAAAACTACGGATCTGATGGACTGTTGTGGGAGCTTTCCAATCCATCACTTCTTGTACTTTGCTGGGGTCAACGGATATACCGTTACCAGAGATGGTATGACCCAGAAATTTTACTGTATCTAACAAAAACTAGCACTTGGAGAATTTGGCATACAGGTGGTGGTCTCTTAATCGCTAAAGGATGACATGAAGATATTTGGCATGATCTTTTGGGTTTTTGGAATAGATCAAGATGTCATCAATGAAGACTACAACAAATTTGTCGAGTTCTTGCATGAAGACAGAATTCATGAGGTACATGAAATATGCTAGAGCATTGGTGAGACCAAACGACATGACCAGATACTCCTATAGATCATATCGAGTGGAGAAAGCGGTTTTTGGAATATCACTGGGCTGAATCTTAATTTGATGATAGCCGGAACGAAGATCTATTTTAGAGAATATCTTAGCTCCGGCTAATTGATCAAAAAGAATATCAATACGGGGTAGGGGATACTTATTTTTGATAGTTACCGCATTGAGAGGACGATAATCAACACATAGCCTCAAGCTATTATCTTTCTTTTTCACAAATAAGGCTGCACAACCCCATGGTGATGCACTTGGACGGATGAAACCTTTGTCTAAGAGGTCTTGGAGTTGGATTTTCAACTCGGCCAACTTGTTAGGAGGCATACGATAGGATTTCTTAGAGATAGGGGCTATGCCAGGTTGGAGTTCTATAATGAACTCGATATCTCTATCTGGGGGCATTCCAGGTAAATCATCTGGAAAGATATCTAGATATTCATAGACGATAGGAATATCCTTTAGTTTGATCTCGGTGATAGCATAGGTACAGGAATTGGTGTATTTCTGTTGTGGGAGATACAGAACAGTAGGCTCATGTTCATGGAAATTTATTTCCACAGTTCGGGAGAAGATATCTAAGGACACATGATTTTGGGTCATCCAATTCACACCTAAGAGAACATCCATTCCCTTTAGGTCTATCACTAACAGATCTGTTTTGATTGGATGACTACCTAGCTGAATAGGTACCATTCTACAGATTTGATTGGATAAAATCTTACCGCCAGGAGTTATGATTCTATAAGCTTCATTTATAGAATAGCTATCCAAGCCTACTTTAGTCCCACAATCCTCACTGATAAAACTATGGGTGGCGCCAGAATCAAAAAGAACAATAATGGGGTGATGGTTGATAGAAAATGTACCCATCATTATCGGTGTCCCTTCGGGAAGTTCGGAGAGTGTGGTGAGGTTCACCCTTCCTTGGCGGACCTGAACCACTTGTCTCTTGCCCTTCCCTTGTTGATCGGACTGGATGTCTGACCTTGGAAAGATTTCCTAGGTTGAGGGCAGTCCTTCATGAAGTGTGACGGGCTTCCGCAACTGAAACAACGATAGTTGCTGTTTCCTTGGTTGGTTGGCGGAAAGCTCGGCCGCAGACCTTGTTGTGGTTGCTGTTGAGTCTATGGCGTTGGTGGTCGGTTGAATCATGCCTGTTGGGTTGGTCTGGCTACCCATCTGCCAAGCGAATTTCCTCGAGGCGAGGCTCGAGGGGCATTACTCTCGACCAACCGATACCTTGATGGTTGTGTAGTTGCAGGCCCTGTAGGTGCCTTCCGTTTCTTTTCTGCTCTATGGGCGGAGATGCAATCTTCTTGAGTAATGGCCATGTTGACCAACTCATTAAAATTGTCGGCCTTTACCAAATTCAATCGTTCTTTAAATTTGGTATTCAGGCCTCGGCGAAAATGATCTCTTTTGCGGGCATCACTGTCCGCATGGTGTGGCAGAACCAACCTGAATTATACCGGCTCAAGTACGCGAGTCCACTCCCGAGGGCTCCAACGTGCTTCAAACAGTATAATCCCTTGGCCTGTCGGGTAACGTCCCGATAAACCACCGATACACAGGATCAAATAAGGTTACCTCACACGAAGGTGAGTCCAGAGATACAATCACCATCACATTTTTACATCATAGGGATTTACATTACAAGAGTTTTCAGAAGCAGTACATTACAAACTGCTAAATCTATGGTTTTTGGCAGCGGAAAACATACGCGATGATTACGACACGTCGTCAAGACGGATGTCATGCTAAGCCCAGGCATGACATCACTCGGTGTCTTCAATGTTGGCCGGGGACGGACCTCACTCCGCGGACCAACCTTCCAGAAGAGCACAGGGCCAAGATAGGGGAAGAGTAGGGGCTTCAGAGACTTTACCTGAAAAACAAGTCACTAACAAGACTGAGTATACTAATACTCAGCAAGGCTTAACCGGGATTGGGTATACTTTAGCCCGTAACTAGACTCATGAAGGCATTGCAAGGGTTCTGGGTTATTTTTAGCTGAAAAGCACTAAGAGTATAATCTATTCTCAAGTTTTAGCTTCCAGATTCTAGCTTGATTAGTTGTCTAGGTAAGCACCTATACTAAACAAGCAAGATAGAAATTAGCATTCATCAAGATTACTTTATCAACAGTTTCACTTTTTACTCTCTGTGGTAAAAGGGATAAGCAGTCTCAATCCTCGTGAGAGGCGGACGATCCGAATCAAATTTAACCTTGCAAGGTAAACCTAATACACACGCTTGGAATACCAACAGGGCGTTCCGAAGCAACCGTTTCCCTCATATTCCGGGTTATGGATCGGGGCCACCACAAGCGACTGCAGGACCGTACGCATATCACTCGTGCAGGACATACGTCTGTAGCACGACTACAAAACCCGTATTCCTATCTGCCATGCAGAACGTACTCCCACACGTCGGTGCGTGTAAACATAAAATAAAAGTCGAGTGGTGGAGACGCGTCCATTTGCCGGGCCTATCGGGTTCTAGGCTTACCGCTTACCATATTTCGCGGCATGTGGCTAGTACTTTCAAATGCTTAGCCACCACTACCATACGCTGCGACCTTATCCACTTTTAACAAAACAGACAGGGTAAACCTTCAGGTCATGATACAACACATGACCCTGTCCATTATCCTTATAGTGATTGCAGAATTGTAAACAAGCAACTCCTATATCGCGCGAGTGACAGGAAATCACCTGACTTTTACCGGTCCTATTTAGCAGAGCATCTAAGCGATAAGGACTCGGGTTCAATACATTGGATTCCTAAGAGATCATGCAACTAGGGTTTCATTTCAACTCCTAGACGTAATGCAGGATATATAAGGTATAAGATTGCGTATTGTAGTAATTTGAAATACTGGGTTATGCACCGGGGCTTGCCTTTACTGGTGGGATTGAAGTCAGAAATGTCAATATCTTCTGAACTTTGGTTCGGGGCTTCGGTTAATTCCTTGGTGACGTTTATTTGGTCTTCAGGAACATCCACCGTAGACTTCTGGGAGATCTCGTAGTTACCGTCCGCGGAAGTAGTCGTATCTACATGCAATGCAACATTTCATTCAGAGTATGCACATAAAACTACCTTACTTCATAATTCAATTTCAATCTAGCACTCATATAACACACTATTCACATAACAACCAAAAAGATCTGAACTAAACCTAGACAGAGCTATAGGGAAACAACTATTTAGAATCAGCTACTTGTTGAGGGTTACAACAGAGCTGATTAGCTAATTGGAGACGATAGAGGTTTAGCTGATTGATAGGTGCATCGGTTCCCTAATTGATCGATGAAAGCATCGATTACTTCAGCAGAGGGATGATTCCTAAAGCAGTTGTGTCTTAATTGAGATGTGCTTAAGTGTTATTCTAGGTAACTAGGTGTGGTTGTATCGACTCAATTACGTCAGCACAACAATTGAGTGACGTATAGCCGAAAGGAGTGTGGTTAAGGGTATGTGACCGATAAGTATAAAGCCGACCTCTTAGTCGATAAATCGACTCATAGAAGTGTGTGGACAAGGATGGGGAAAACTAAGGACCGATCGGCCGTGTTTGACCGATATGGAAAAGCAACTAAGATCGGCTTGGATAGGTCGATGGCAAGAACCCTAAGATTGTGTGTCTACCTTTGATACATCGACTATGTGCAGCCGGTGTAGGACAGAACAAAGAATTGTATCGGCCGTAGCCGATACTAGAAAGGTAACAACCGTATCAGCTAACCAACCGATGGTAGAAGTATCGATTGACAGCTGTTACACAGGAATATCATAGGCTCAAGGAAACGGATGCTCAGCGGCTGAACTGATAGCCAACGCTGAAGCATAGCCGCAGAGAAGTTTTGGCTAAGCAGCAGACACACAAGAACTAACGGGGATCCTTATACGACAAGGAACTTAAAGAAACAGCAATCAAGACGAGGATAATGTCTCGATGATAGGGATATGAGCACTCGGGTGACAGGATTAATTAACTGTCACACATCTCCATTTGAAACATATATACTATAATTATTTCTCAGATATATCATAAGCATACAATATAGAGCACAATCAAACATTCATTTCCTAACATTTGACCTAGACCACACATCAAAGATTTTCAATTCAAGAGCACAACATAAAACTTGTAGGGTTTGACTTAGGATTTCAAACAAAACTGATTTTACGTTTTTATGAACTTTCTATGAAAATCTATGAAATGTAGAAGTTCACTAATTTGAAATAAAGAAAGTTTTGGAAATCTTACAGAAAACACCCTAGAACTTTCTAAAATGAAGCAATTAAGTCCCTGGTTCGGGAAAACAGATAACAGGAAGATAACGATGATATTCCGGCAAAGGAATCGTCGGCATTAAGAAGATTTAGCAGGTCAGGGCAAACCTTGGTTATGAAGGAGAACATGCGGAAAGTGAATTCCCGTGATGAATAGGATCGGCGATAAGATGAGCTCGACGACGACGAGATTCCGTGGTCGACGAAGAAGTTTGCCGGGAAGGGTTGCCGTGGGTGGAAGATGGTCGAAGGGGTAATCCCCACGGTGACTTGTGGTTTTGCTCGGCGATCGACGAAGATTAGGAGCTGCTGGATGTCGTGGATCCCTAGGATGAAATGATAGAGCCGGATTGGTTCGTTATACCATCTCTTCCACGAACCTCAGGGTTTTCCGGCTCATAGGCTGAGTCTTCTCTGCTCATGTACATGCAATGCCAAAGCATGGCCGACTGAACACCTCTGCTCGCACAAGAAGAAATCCTCCTTGACCAGACTGCTCCGGTGTGTGCACTGCCGGCATACTTGCACAACCATTCGCAAGGCTGCCGCTCCCGTTCGGCTTCCACACCATCGGCCTCCGACTTGCTTGCGTGTGGTCCGTTGCTTTGCATACGCACGCGCCTGCAGAAACGAGCCGAGTCGGCCACCGGTAGAACACTCTCGCTCGCATCCATGGACGTGCTAGTCCAAATCTGTTCGGACCTTCGTCTTCGCTTTGCCACCTTTCCTCCAGCTCGCCATGCCATAACTGTTCTTCCGCTTCCACAAAGACCGAGGTCTGTCCACATCAGGGCCGCACCTTTCATTGTCTTCTCCTCAACGGCTTCCGATGTCCTCCATACGCGGCCCTGCTGTTCCCTTGCGAATCCGCCCTGCACGCTGTGCAGTTGTTCCTCCGCTTCCAGCTGCCTAACCTGTGTTCGCCCGGCCTTGCCGCATCACTCCCGTGCTCACACACGCGTGTTCGCGCCACCTGGGCCTACTCCTGCCTCGGCCAAGCCACTCGCGCGTGCGCCAATCGCGCCTCCAGCGCCCTCCGCGCGCGCTCCGCTCAACACCTGTCCACACCACCCACTTCCGTACGCCATCACTTGCACGCTCGCGCCACCCACTCAGCGTCGCTCACGTTCCTGCCGCTCCAGCGCCAGTACTTGTTCAACGCCAGTTCGCTTGCATCGCACCGCATCAGCTCATGCCGGAGCCGTTCGCGCCAATTCAGCTGCGGTCGTCGCTCTGCTCCCGCGCACCCATTCCTCCTGTGCCGCCCAGCTCCTGCTCTCTCTCTCTCGCCGCAACTGTTGCACTCGCCCGGCGCCCATGCTCCTGCAGCTGCAAATCCCGAGCGCCAGAACCGAGCCGCCGCCAGCGTTCACTCGCCCCCGCGCCAGTCCCTTGCCGCGCACGCTCCTGCGCTAGCTCGCCCGGCCACCAGCCGCCTGCTGCCGCGTGCTCCCGCCGCCTGCACCTGACCGAGCCTCACGCGCTCGAGCCACTCTCCGCCTACGCGCCGCTCTAGCTCTGCGCCCGCCATCGCCTGCCCGCTCAGCTCTCGCATGCGCGTGCCCCCGCACCGCGCCAACCGCACGCGCCCGCGCACTGCCGCAGCCCACCACCAGCGCCTGCTGAGCCTTGCGCCGCTCGGCCCCCGCGCACTGCCGCACGGGCCGCGGCCGCTCGCTCGGGCCGCTCAGTGCCTGAGCCCCGCCTGCTCGCCCGGCCTTCGCGCACGCCTGCGCTCGGGCCTGCGCCCGCGCTGGAACCAGCCGAGCCCGGCGCTGCCTGCTTGGGCCGGCGGAGGAGAGAGAGGGATGGGAGTGGATAGGGATTGGGATGGTGCTGCCAGTGAGAGGAGGGAAAGAAGGAGATGGCAGGGAAGAAGATAAGGCACCAGTGATAAGGGAACAGAGGAGAAGGGGGAATGGATTTCCCCAAGGACCTATGCATAAATACAGAAAACTGCAAGGGCCTGTCTGTAAAACAAAATTTTCCGTTGATTTAAAACCCTAATGAAGAGATGCCCAAAATAAAAGTTGGAGATTTTTTCAAACTCTACAACATTGCTTTAGGGCGCAAGTTCAAAAACTCAAAATTCATATTTTTACACGCGAATCTTTGAACAAAAGTCGAATTTAAATTGCTTTTGTCCTAGAGAGCGTAACTTTATAAAATTCAGGACCTAAATGCAAGCATTTATGACACGTCATCATGACGGGATAGACTCGTCATAATGATTGGATAGACGTGTCATGATGACTTGCACTTTTACACTTTAGTCCTGAGTAAATTTTGAAAGTTACTTTTGTAAATCAAACATTTGCATAAAAGGACTTGTACATTTAAAAAATTATATAGATATCCTTATTTTCACCACTTTACCCAAACTTTTTACGCACTTTAACATATACATTTCAAATGAAGCTTTTGGATACACATATATATATATATATTTACCAAGGGTAAAATAAGAAAAACATGTTTGCAAAACTACCCTTTACTTATTTTGAAATCACCTTCCATCCAAACACATTTTGCAAAAAAACCCTAGGTTTTTCTGTAATTATAAAAATACCCTTTTTACTTGCACTTTAAATTTTCAAAAGCTTCACATAAACACACATAAGCTTTATACAAACAAACACATATTTCATACTAACAATATATATGCCTAGCATTATAAATACACGAACTGTCACACATGGTATCCCGCGTATTGGCACAAGTGGTTGAAAATTTGTGCATATTGCATGACGGTGTGGGTTCCCTGAGTTAGGTTTAGAAATTCATTGAGCTTGCGCTCAATGAGTCCCTCAGGTATATGATGCGCTCGGAACATAGTCCGAAACTCGTCCCATGTGACGACATGATCGGCAGGTTGCATGGTGTAAAAATGATCCCACCATAGACGAGCTGTGCCGCGGAGTTGCTGGGCTGCAAAAAGCGCCTTGTTTTCGTTTGAACATGAAGCAGATAATAAGGCAAACTTGGACTTGATGGTTCGAAGCCAAGCGTCTACGTCCAGAGGCTCGTCTGCCTTATGGAATAAGGGAGGCTGGGTACTGAGGAAGTCTTGGTAACTGGCCGACAGGGGTTCATCTCGGCCTCGGGGTTGCTGATGGAAGTGGCCCATCTGAGCTTGTACAAGTTGGTTGAGAAGCTCTGTTTGTCGGGCCATAACCTTGGCCAGATTTGGAGGTGGGGGTGGCAGTTGCTGAGAACCACTGGCCTGATCTGCTCGGAATCCTTCTGGGGTTCCGCGAGTAGCTCCAACCATCTGAAATAAAGGAGGTATTCATTATCAACCATATTCTTACTCCAATTTCAGATGATATGCAATTACCAAATGGAAATGTAATTCATACGCTCCATTTAATCCACTCAGAATAGATGCAAGGACATTGAGCAGGATAACAAACACAAGATTTAGATTGCTATATAAATACTGGTGATCCTTACATTTTACACCAACGCACTTAAACCATACCAACCTTTACCTAAGGACCCATGCCACATATACAACAAGTGGCTCTACATCTAGATAGACCACACACCGCTTACGTTACATTTTTTTACACTAATTACAACTAGACTATCACCCACTCAACCACAACTAAAAGTCATCAAAGTTGCCTACTGATGACTGACTACCCGAAGAGGAATGATGGGGACTGATGACAGGATCTCCGTGCTCAGAATAAATCTCGGAGACTCCCTCAATTTCTTCGGGATCTTCTTCTTCTTCTTCAGGTGCCGGTACCGCAGGAGGTACAGGCTGCTGTTGAAGCTCATTTATGTGTGCATTAGCATCATCAACTTCGAGGATGAGATCATGAATCTGCTCTTGAAGAAATTCAATGATCGTGTTGTGTTGGGTGATTATCGCATCACTCTTATTGATTTGATCTTCCCGATGATGAATATTCTCATTTTGGGTAGCAATGATTCCATCTTTCTCAATCACCAAAGCTTGAAGTTGATCCACTTGGGTGATATGTCTATCAGCTTCCCTATAGAGACTTCGCGCAGCATTAACCAATTGGCCCATCTCACGACGCAGTAACAATTGGTAATGATACTACACATTCATAAACCGCATCATACCTCAAAGTGCTTCGTCCGGTGGACCTTCCAGTCTATGACTTTCAGGGACTACCCTGAGGTTTCATTCTGGCTCATTAGGATCTGTTGTGGCAAATAAACAAATGGGTTGTCCTGCGACTTCCCTAGGATGCTGATTACAGAAGACATAGATAGCTTCCAGTGCTGCCCCTTCAATGGTATCCACAATTCAATAGCCCATCACTTCAATTTCAATGGGTTGCCATTGGGAACGATGAGGGTGTTGAGGGATAGTCATTTTGACTCGAGCTCGATAAATGCCCTCTTCCTGATACTCCATTGCATCATACTGTGGAGGGTCGGTATAGCCAAACGACCTTAAGGATTCCCAAAGTAAACGAGGAAAACCCTCCCAATGCACGGCATTTGTGTGGAGATGCCCTACCGGATCCCAAAAGATGTTAGCAGGGGCTGCCATCTGCAATAGAAATGCAAATGGTGAGACTTTTTACCTTGCTGAGAAAGTACAAGATAAATAGAACGAGATAATCAATTCTGATAACAGCAGGGACTGAACATCAGATGGAAGCCTAAGGTACTTTAAGATAACCAACTTAAAACTACCATCAGGACCCTATCAACCCATCCCAAAGACAAACAACATACCATTCATTTTTAGCAATACTAAACATACATTACATTCTTTTGTTTAACAACAGATTATGCATGCACGTACTACTGGTCCTCACAACCAAAACAATTGCCGAGTATCCTCGGACTTACGTGATTAATTTTCGGTGGCACACCCATACGTCTCTCACTATATAACTATTCGGTAAATCCTACTCGTCCTGACCTCTTAATCGTGGTTAGTGTACCTGCAGAAGAACACACACACATATATATATATCATGAACCTTTCATGGCAGCACGATATGAAAGCATCCCCAAACAGTACTGTTCACTATAGGAACAGCATCTGTACAATTACCATCGTACAGATAACGTTAGCATACGTCGTGTAATCGACGTATTCACGGGGGTACCGCAAAATGCGGGGGTATGAACAGCGATCGCCATACCCTGCGCCGAACAATATACTCCCAATATGATCAACCTAAGTTGATATATTGGCAGCACCTCAAGTAGGCCACTGCTTGAGAAACAGCGTTCGGTTCGCATCACCGACGGGAAGGCTAACTCCCCAGTTAGCTGAGGATCCTTACCTTCTTACCTCACGATCGTAGGTGTCGTTACAAAAAGTAAGGTTGAGTTGTACATGAATTTAAATTTTGATAGAAAGTAGTGCTACAAGTCAGAAATATCTATACATATATAGATACTAATAGCCACCTGATATTTCCCATATAAGTCCCTAGGGCTTTACGTTCTAGGCATCAACCTTAACGGATCCAACGTACTTTGTAAACTCATTTGCTGGCTAATTTTATCCTGAAAACACTTTTTAAGAGCTTTTCCAGATGTAAGAGTAAACCTACAGCTCTGATACCAGCTGTGGCAGAACCGCCTGAATTATTCCGGCTCAAGTGCGCTAATGATCGCTATGCAGCTGTCATTAACTCAACGCACTTCAAACGGAACAATCCATTGGTCTGTCGGGTCTCCGCCCGATACAACCACAGTTCAATAGGATCGAAGCAGGTTTACCTCGCACGAAGGCAAGTTTACAATCACAGAACAGCTCATCAACTTTTAAATTACAAATATTCAAACATTATTACAAACCAAGTTCAAACTTAGATAAAACTTATACAAACCATGTTTAAACTGACAAGCTGAACAGCTTGTCCAAACTCACAACGGAAAGAAAAGAACACGCAACTACACACATCACGAAGGTGGACGCCACGCTCAGCCCAAAGCCTGGTGTCACTTAGGAGGGTCACTGCAAGCCGGGAACGGGTCCTACTCCACGGACCAGCCAAAAGGAACTGTCGTTGGCCATGCAGGGTTGTCCGTGGGATTCTCGAAAGTTAAACCTGGAATGGATACTAGCAAGGCTGAGCATTCTAATACTCAGCAAGGCTTACCCGGATTCGGGTACACTTTAGCCCGTAACTAGACTCATGAAGGTATTGTAAAGGTCCTAGTTTATTTTCAGCGGAAGAGCAATAAAGAGTAGGATCTATTTTCAAGTTTTAGCTGTCATATTCTAGTTGATTATCCAATCTAGGTTAGCACCTATACTAAGCAAGCAAGATAGAGATTATGATCCATCATAATTGTTCCATCATTAGTTACACTTCTTACTCTATGTGGTAAAAGAGATAAGCAGTCTCAATCTCCGCGAGAAACGGATGATTCTGAATCAAATTTCAACCTTGCAAGGTAAACCTAACTCACACGCTTGGAACATCCAATGATTGTTCCGAAGCAACCATTTGCCTTTCATTCCGGGTCGTGGAGCAGGCCACCACAAGCAACTTGCAGGACCGTACGCACACCAATTGTGCAGGACATACGTCTGTAGCGCGACTACATGAACCCGTATTCCTGTCTGCCTTGCAGAACGTACTCCCACACGTCGGTGCGTGAGAAAAACCAGATTACGAGTGGTGGAAGGTATGTCCACTTGCCGGGCTGATTGGTTACTAGGCTTACCGCTTTACCATATTTCGCGGCATGTGGCTAGTACTTTCAAACGCTTAGCCACCATTACCACACACTTCGACCTTAACACTTTTATCAAAACAAACAGGGTAAATCTTCAGGTCATGGTTCAGTACATGACCCTGTCCATCATCCTTATAATAATTGCAGAATTGTAAACAAGCAACTCCTATATCGCGCGAGTGACTGGAAATCACTCATCTTTTACCGGTCCTATTAAGCAGAGCATCTATGCGATAAGGACTCGGGTACAATACATTGGGCTCCTACGATTTTATGCAACTAGGGTTTCATTTCAACTCCTAGATGTAATGCAGAATATATAACATAATAAACATATTGTAACAAATTGAAATACTAGGATATGCATCGGGGCTTGCCTTCTTGAGTGGGGTTGGGGGCAGGAGTGTCAGAGACTTCCGAACTTTGGTTTGGGGCTTCAGTTAGTTCCTCAATGACGTGTGATGGGTCTTCAGAAAACCCTTGGTCCTGTCCTAAGACCAACTCGTAGTCTCCGTCGTCGAGCGTCGTTGATTCTATATGTTATGCAACAATTTAAGTAAAATGAGATTTGAATTTAAGATCTTACATCACAACAAGGTTGCAATCCAATAGAAACAACGCACATGAGTTCATGAAATAAAAGGGGTTTAGGCTTGAATTACCATTCATAATTGAGTCATGATTATAGTACTGAATTTATTACAAACAGGAACTAGAACATTTAAATTTGAATTTAAATTCCAAGTTTAAATTCAAAACTTAAGTAAATAGGATCATAAAGTCTTGGAAATTTGATTATATACTAATCATCAACACATTAGAGTATGACAAAAAGCTCTTAACCAATTAGGTTTAGAGAACATGCTTAGTTAATTTTAAAACATTTCAAATTTGAATTACCCAAATTCAAAAGAAGTTAAGCTACTAAACAATGCTAGGTTTGAAATTTTAACTCAAGGTTACACATAGCTTATAGAAGTTACATGTTAAAAATCATGAGAAGCAAAGTTAAAATGTAGAAGTTATGTACAAAATACCTTTTAACCTTAGATTTAAAATAGATGCAAAAGTATTTAGTTTCACACTAAACTTCTTTAATAAAAGTTGTAGGGTTTGAAATCTAGTTTCCAACAAAATTAGTTTTGCAATTTTTGGATTTTTTTGTGGTTTTCTACAAATTTTGCAAGGCAGCAACATAACCCCATGAAATAACAGAACTACTAGAGGGGGGGTCCTCGGTATTTTGCACTTGGGTCCCTGGAAAAGACTTTCTTCTCATAGATGTGCCCCTGCCCGGCCTCGACAGCAACCGGCCGCTCGGTCCCGGCGCGTTCTCGCTGGCGGCGAGGTCGCCGGCGGGGAGGAGCCGGTCGGGCAGGGCCTACGGGACCTAGAGAATGCTGTGTGTGACAGTTCATGTGTTTGTAAGCTAGGCTTATAATTTGATAGTGTGAAGTGTATGCTTGTTGGTGTAAAACTTTTGTGTGTTTGTGTGAAGATCTTGAAAATCTTAAGTAAAAAGGGTATTTTCGTAATTATGGAAAAACTAGGGTTGTTTTTGCAAAATGTAATTTGATAAGAGGTAACCTCAAATTAAGTAAAGGGTAGTTTGGTAAATACATTTTACTCTATGTCTTGTAAAAATATATATTTACCCAACAGTTGCATTAGAAATGTAGGAGTTAAATTGTGTAAAAATTTGCGTAAAGTTGAGGAAATAAGGGTATTTATGAAACTTTATAAAAGAACAAGCCCTTTTATGCAAAATAGGTGATTTACAAAAGTAACTTTCCAAAAATTACTAGAGGTCAAAGGGTAATAATGTAAGTAATCATGATTTACATAGCATCTTGCAACTAGGCTCAATGTTATATATAATTTATACTAACAATGATAAAGATGTTATAAAATTCAAATTTAGTCCACAGTCTTAAAATAAAACTTCATATTTTGAGTTTTAGAGTTTAAACCCTAAAGCAAAGTTGTAGAACTTAAAAAGTTGTACAACTTTTATTTTGGTCACATTTTTGTTTGAGCCCTAGAACAGTAGTTAAATTTGTTTTTACCAAGAGGTCCCTGTAGATTTCTAAAATTACAAACAAGTCCTCGGAAAATTCCCTTTGTCTTCCTCCTCTGGCGCTGCTCTGTTTCACCGCTCTGCAATTCACCGCTGTTCCGATCGCCACCTCCTGCTGCTGCAGTTCACCGCTGTTCCCCACCCTTGCCACCTCCTGCTGCAAAAACTCCACGCGTCACTCAGCTCCTTCTCCTCTAGCGCCCATTCTTTTTTGTTCACCGGAGGCAGCAGCATCCCAGTAACTCTTTTCTTCCTCCACCTCCCTCTGTTCTTCCTTCCGTTGAATTCCTCCCCCACTCACAGCGCCAGGCTCCAGGCGGCGGCTTGGCGCGTGGGCGAGCGCGCACAGGCGCGCAGGCGGCGACGGCAGGAGCGAGCGCTGGCTCGGTTGGGCCCAGGCGCGGGGCGAGCGGAAGCTCAGCGCGCGGGCCGGCGCTGGGACGCGCGGCTAGCGGCGGCTAGCGGCGGGAGCTGGGCGCTGCGCGTGCGTGAGAGCCAGGCGGCCCGGCCCAGGAGGGCGAGCGGCAGAGCGCAGGCGCAGCGGGCGGTAGCGCTGGCGGCGCGGCTCGGCGCAGCGCGCAGGGACGCGGCAGCTGCGGCGTGGCGGTGCAGCTTAGGCGCGAGCGGCTCGGCCAGGTGCAGGCGGCGGAGCGCACGGCCGGAGCTGCTCTGCTCCTCTGAGTTTTCCCCCCCACGCCGATGTCTCCCTTGTGGCCATTCTCCTTGCTTCCTGATCACCAAAAGGAGTTCCCGGTGTACTGCTCGACCTTCCCGGCCCTCGGCATGACCTCCTCCCACTGGAACCGAGCCCCACCGCGCCTCCTCTGTTCAAGCTCACAGGAAGGACCTCGTGCAACAATTAAGACAAGGTCAGGGAGTTTTCTGCGAAGTCTAGACTCATGAGAACAGTAGAGTTTGAGGACCTCTGTGTAAGGGTACTTATTATTTCATGTGAGCTGTGTTGCTGACTTATAAATTCAATAGAAAATTGTAGGAGATTCTAAAAATTGCAAAACCAGTTTTGTTAGAAACTAGATTTGGAGCTCTACAACTTCTATTAAATGAGTTTGATATGAAACTAAATAGTTTAGAATCTATATTAAATCTAAGATAAGGGAGAGTAATATTCATAGCTTCTACATGTTAACTTTGTAGATCATGATTTTTGTTATGCAAATTTTTATAGATTAAGTATGAATCGATATAGAATTTTCAAACCTAAGTTTGTTTTGTAATTTAAATTCTTTTAAGTTGAGTAATTCAATTTGTTTATAGTAGAATTAGCTAAGTCTAGTCTATTCGGTAAAGTCTATCTAATTAGATCTTGTGGTTAAAATCTTTTAAGTATACAATTGATTTGTGTTTAAATTTTCAAAACTTTATAACCCTAATTATCCAAGCTTCACATTCCAATTTGAATTTAATTTTAAAATTGAAATATTTTAATTCCTATTAAATCAATGCTATAATCATGAATTGAAGGTAAATGATTCAGAGCTTAAGTTTCCTTTTTGTACCATGAGTTCTTGAGTGTTAACCTTTTGGATTGCAGCTAATTTTTGAAATATAGCTTGTGTACCTCGTGTTTAGCCTTGGGTAAAAATCTTCAAGTCTTTTCCTGCTTATTAGCTATGGAATTTAAGTGCCTTTGTGTTGTATTGATGAAATGTTTGTTTGTAGATTTTAATCTTGCTAGGACCTTTTCTGTAAGCTATAACCCAAATCGGCACATGCCTAATCGGCACCCCTCAATCAGCCCACCCAGATCAACACATCCGATCGGCACACTCCGATCGACTACACCTGATCGGCACCTTCCGATCGGCTATACCCCCAATCGGCATATCCCGATCAGCACACCCCGGTTTTTATCGATCACATACCTTTAGAATACACTTATCGACTACATACCTATCGGCTAATCTTGCCGAAAAGTAGTCGAGCTGTTGTGCACAAATAGTTGTCTAAGTTAACACTTCAAGCATTTAATCGGCACGATATAGCCGATATAGAAAACCCAAATCGGAAAACTAGTTGATGTCTTAACACATTTTGGCAAGAGCCGATGCACTCACGGACTAGATCCGACGATGCCCACATTATCAGCTAAAAGCAACTGATAAATACACCGGCACAGTACCACCGATGTCAAATCGACCAATCGGCTGAACGCAGCCGGTTCAGCACCTGATAATCGGCTGACAGCCGATTCACACCAGATCGGCCAAATCCGATCAACACTGTAGACAGCCTTCTGAAATAGCCAATACGCACACAATCGACAGCCGATGCCGATGCCCTGTAGATTATGGCTAGCCGATGGCCACACCTATCGACTAGGTACTCTGTCGAATTAAAGTGTGAATCGGCTAGGTGTGAACCTTTGTTAAATAACCGCTTTATCTAAGTTTTCACGCTAGATCTTAGGATTCTTGCTTTAGGCTAATCCAAGCTGATTTCAGTTGTTTCCCATAGCGGTCAAATATGGCCGGTCAATCCTTAGTTTTCCCATCCTTGTCCACACACTGTTATCAGCCGATTTATCGGCTGAGAGATCGGCTATATGCTTACCGGTTACATACCTCAACCATATCCTTCTTAGTCTAACTCCGCACTTATGGTCTCACCAACCTAGTTTAATATTAGTGTTCTGTTACATCTAAATCTTGAAATAGATCTAACTTAGATAACCCCATCGGCTGTACAGCACTCAATTGTTGTGTTGATGTAATCCAGCCGATGCAACCACACCTAGTTACCTAGTATAACACTTAAGCATATCTCAATTAGGCACAGCCAGTGCAGAGTAGAACAATCAGCTATATAGCTGATATGCCCCAGTAGATATAAGAGAACATTAAGGATAAAAAAACCGGCTACACAGCTAATTCACCAATCGGCTGAATACGCTGAGACACAGGCCGTACGGACACATAGTTCGACTAGTCTATTAATACACCATCGGCTAGTTACTTGCTTTAGTCAACTAACTATGCCGATACATCACTCGACTAATTCTAACCGATGTATAAATCGGCGAATGTGCCGATACACTAAATCGGCTAGAAGGTCAAATCATTGATCGACTAGTTTTGCTAAAGCATGGATCCGCTATGCTGATACGCACGCGATCAGTTAAGTACACTGATGCTCACACAGATTAATTAGGACACAGCCGCTTTAGAAAACATCCCTCTACTAAAGTGATCGATGTTTTCATCGATCAATTAGAAAACCAGTACACCTGTCAATCGGTTACCCAGACCAAAGTACACAACCCTAGATCAATAAGATTGTACAGTAGACACGCCTCTATTAGACACGACCAAAGCACATCAATCAGCTAAACCTGATACATCCTCATCGGTTAAGGCCAAGAACCATACACCAACCAATTAGATAACCAAACATGCTACCTAATGAAGTTAGTATAGATGTTTAGGGTAAACCCCCTGTTGCCTAACGAGACTAGTTAGTTTAGTTAATACTCGATAAATGACTGCCCAGTACAGGGTAGTTAGGTTGTTTGTCGAAATGTAATGTTCCTTTATTTGGATTGCAACTCTATCGTGAATTGAAATGAAAGTGTATGCATTCATTAAACTCCATCTTGCATATCATATAGATTCGACCACTCTCGCCGACGGAAATTGCCAACTAATCCCGGAACCAGAAGGAAGTTATTCTGAAGACCCCGAGAACTTCGTCGCGGGATTATCTGAAGCCCCGAACCAAAGTTCGGAAGATATTGACTTACTGACTTCAGACCCACCAATAAAGGCAAGCCCCGGACATAACCCACTATTTCAATTATACTGCAATCTATATCTATTTACGTATACTATGCACTAAGTTCTTAGGAATTGCTTTAAAACCCTAGTTGCATTTTCCCTAGGAACCAATGTGATGAATACTAGCACTTGAGTCCGACTAGCTGCTATGCTAATAGGACCGGTAGAAGTCGGGTGATTTCCTGTCACTCGCGCGATATAGGAGTTGTAATGTTTACATTCCTGTTCTCACTATAAGGATGCCGGACGGGAATTTTGAGCGGTATCATGGTTGAGGTGATACCCCGTCTGTGTTGTTGAATGTGATAAGGTCGCGGTGTGTGCCGATCGGGGTTAAGCGTTTGAAAGTACTAACCACATGCCGTGAGTTATGGGTAAGCGGTAAGCCTAGTAGCCAATCGGCCCGAGGAGTGGACATACCTCCCACCACTCGATTTGCTTCTTCTGGTTACTTATGTTCGACTGAGGAAATACGTGTTGCAAGGGCAACCAGGAATACGGGTTTTGTAGTCGCGCTACAGACGTATGTCCTGCACGAGTGATGTGCGTATGTTCCTGCAGTCGCTTGTGGTGGACCTGTCCACGAGTCGGAATGAAAAGCAAACGGTTGCTTCGGAATGACCCTGTGGTGTTCCAAGCGTGTGTGTTAGGTTTACCTTGCAAGGTTAAATTCGATTCGAATCGTCCGCCTCTCACGATGATTGAGACTACTTAATCCCTTTATCACACAGAGTAAGAAGAGCAACTATATGATAAGTAATACTGATGGTTGAGATTAAGAGCTCTACCTTGCTTGCTTAGTTATAGGTGCTTATCTAGAATGGATAATCACATAGAACTTGAAAGCTAAAAACTGAAAATAAGGATCTACTCTTAGTTGCTTTTCAGCTAATTCTAAACCTAGAGCTGTTATAAGCCTTCATGAGTCTAGTTATGGGCTAAGTATACCCAATTCCGGGTAAGCCTTGCTGAGTATTAGTATACTCAGCCTTGCTAGTTGAATGTTTTTCAGGTGATATCTATGAAGACCCTACTCTTTCCTTGCCTTGGCCCTGTGCTCTCCCAGAAGGTTGGTCCGAGGAGTGGGATCCGTCCTCGGCCAACATTGATGATACTGAATGATGTCATGTCTGGGCTTCGCATGACATCCGTCTTGTCGACGTGCTGTAGATCATCGCGTATGTTTTCCGCTGCTAAAAATCATAGCTTAAACAGTTTGTATTGTTTTCTATAAATTTGAAACTTTGTACTACTTTTATAAACTCTTGTAATGTAATTTACTATAATGTAAATTATGATGGTGATTGTATCTCTGGACTCACTTTCGTGTGAGGTAACCTTATTGATCCTGTGTATCGGTGGTTTATCGGGACGTTACCCGACAGGCCAAGGGATTATACCGTTTGAAGCACGTTGGAGCCCTCGGAAGTGGACTCGCGTACTTGAGCCGGTATAATTCAGGTTGGTTCTGCCACACTGTGGAGGTGAACGTGCATGACGGGGAACAGTAGAACGGGGCTAACGACGGGGAGGTGCGGCGGCCGTGGCGGCGCGTCGCCGTTCCTGGCGAAGGGCCGGCGAACAGGAGAAGCTAACGTGCGCACGAGCACCAGGGGGTGATGGGAAAGCGATCTCCATACTTGGATCGACCGAGGAGGTGGCGGAGGGGTGATGTCGATGGCGTGGTCAAGCTCGGGTGGCTCCGGTGAGGGGCGGCTCGGGGTGGAGTCAATTTCGGCGAAGGGTTGGCCGGAGTTGGACCGGATCAGCTCGGGGGGTTAGGGAAGGAGGTGAGGAAGTGATAGGCCAAGGGAATTTGGGTGGGGTGGCGCGGTTGAGGAGAATCCCGGTGAGGAGGAGCGGCGGCGGCTCGGTGTCGTGGGGAGAAGGAAGAGGCAAAGCAGCTGGGGAGAGGGGGCTCGATCAGGTTTTGTAGCAATGCACAGTTTGTAGAAGAGAAGGAAAGGGAGAGGGAGATCACGCGGCCAGACGCAGAGCGGCGGGCGGTGCCGGCGTGCCTGACGGGGTGACGTGGCGGCCGCTAGGGGTGTCTGCTCGACGTGGAAGAACGAGGGGCGGCCAGCGCGGGTAATGCGGGCGGTGGGAGGAGGGACAGGGCAACGCGTGGAGCAAGATCAGAAGGGCGCAGAGCTACAGGGCGGCGCTCAGGGCCGGGCGGGGGCGGCGGCGTGCAGCAGAGGAGAAAATAGAGAGAAGATCAGAATTGGGGAAGATGAAGGGGACCTGGTTGTAAAAAGCAGAAAACACAGGGGCCTCACTGTAATGTATAGGTAACTTTCCAATCAGTGCTCAAATGGAGATGGGCCCAAAAGCAAAAGTGTGTAGTTTTTCAAAATGCACAACTCTGCTTTAAGGTTCATCCACAGAAGAGCAACAGTTTTGAAATTAATATGAAACTTAGCTAAACTTTCAAACTTTATGTAAACCCTATAGATAAAACTACACTACACATACATCCAAAAGGTAGTTTCACCTACTTTTGTGATTTAAACACAAGTTTTGAACTTTTGCAAAATAACCCTCATACATTTGAAATCTACCCCCCATGCTCACCCATTTAGCACAAAAGACCCTGATTTAAATATAGTTATATAAACAATCACTTCTCCTTTTCATTAAAATTTTTAAACATACTTTGGCTACACTTTGTACATAACAACACACTAAAAATCTAGGGTGTGACCATGCTATTTACCTGAGTGTCACAGCGGGCGGGGGCGACAGAGCGGTGGTGGAGCAGCAAGATGACGGCGCTTCTAAGCTTGGCGGTGAAGGCGGCATCGTGAGCTAGGCTTAGGGCTTGCGGGGTGAGGAGCGGCGGCCGCTGGTTAATGAGGGGTCAATGGCGTGGGGTGGCGCCTATTTATGAGGCTGAGGGGGCCTCGATGTGCGGGCCTAGGGGTGGCACGGGGGCGGCATGCTGCAGCCAGACTCGGGCTCCAGTCCGAGCCGGCGCGAGGTTGGGGACGGACCCGACAAGCGGGTCCTGCCAGGCGGTGGGAGAGGAAGGGGAGAGGAGAGGGGGCGCCGGGTTGGACAGCTGGGCTGGGAAAGGATGGACGGAGCGGCCAGCTGGACTGGGCTGCACGGGAGGAAGGGAAGGGGAAGCGGAAGGGGAAAGCTAGCCTGGGCTGGGCCGCGCAGGAAAAAGAAAAGAAGGGGAGGAAGAGAGGGAAGTGGGCTGGATGAGGAAGGTGAGCCGGGCCAAAAAAGAAAGAGAGATAGAGAGAAAGAGATGCACTAAAATGCATTTGAATTTAAATCTAAAATTTAAATTTAAATGAAAGACAAGCAATAAAACAATGCACTGCGGCATGAAAATGCACAAGGCCTATTTTTCTTATATTTCTTTTTATGGCTAAGTAAATTATTGTTAATTCACGGTAAATATTCTAAAATTGAAAGGAATTAATAAAAATTGTAAGAATCTAGCAAAATTTTATTTAGGGTTCCTAATTCAAAATTTAGAGTTTTACAACTATGTGCAGTTTACTGCAAGGGCATCGTTCCGATAATGCCAGTACTTCTCCGTTTACTGGTTCATGACTAGTACTATGTGTAGTTTGCTGATGGGGCCTCACTCCCATACTTCAAGTACTACTCCATTTACTAGTACACAACTAGTACTACGTGGAGTTTACTGAAAGGGCATCGTTCCCATACTGGCAGTACTACTCCGTTTACTGGTTCACAACTAGTACTACGTAGAGTTTACTGAAGGGACCTCGCTCCCATACTTCCAGTACTACTCCATTTACTAGTACACGACTAGTACTATGTGGAGTTTACTAAAGGAGCCTCTTGCAGTTTACTGAATGCGCCTCACTCCCATGACACTACGTTTACTAGTTCCTGACTAGTTTTAGATGTGTTCGACTATTTCGACTACTCATCTCGCCTAGAAAGCTAGTCGAAATTGACTCCGACTAGTCGACTTCATTCAGGATCCAGTGGCACCTTGGCCAATGCTTAGGCTCGGGGGTTGGTGCCACCGACTACTAGGTGTATCTTGTGCAACTCATCTAGCTCCAAGGCTCGGGGGCTGGATAGGACACGGCTCTCAGCAAATAAGGTTTGATTTGAGCAGTAATTTAGGGTGCTTTTTGGAGAAGTTATTTGTTTAACTATTTTTCAGGGAATTTATCCCGAAAAAAGCGGTTTCCAGATTTTTGAATGAATTCGCCCATCTTAACCATCAAATCTTTACCGTCATATATTGCATGCCACGATTCTTTGGATCCTTTATTCCAAAAATTGGGGATTTGGATTCAAGGCACTGGGCTGTGGGACACATATCATCAATGACTTATTTTTCAAATCTTTTTAGAAGATAAGGATAGAAGACTCAAAACTAAATTGACCCTCAGCTTGATTCTACGAGTCAACCTAAGGCTCGGGGGCTACTCCATATGGAGTGCGAGTTCAATCGCACCCCATATAAAAGAAGACTTGACAACTACTCAGGGCATGAGCACCTCACAGCCTCGATGCAGCCAAGGAAGTACTCGGAACACACCTTCAAGATGAAGTTCAGAAGAATTCGAAGACACCTTTAGAAGTACTCGGAAGCCTACATTACTCGACTACAAAGAGCTCGGGGGCTTGTCAGACCCGAGCCCACGCGTATGTATCCTAGGATAAGGGATGGGACATGGCCCACACCCTACATCTGTTGTAACTACTCGTAGCGTAGTAGAACTACTCATACAGTAGTAAAACTAGTCGGAATAGAAGGAAACTACCCAAAAAGTACTCTGGTAGGACTACTGGGCTCATATCCGACTAGGACTTTCATTTAACCCTATCCCCCAAACTATATAAGGGCGGGCAGGAACCCTCTCCAAACAGAAGACACAATGTCACCACCTAAGGCAATAGAAACCACATAGCACGTAGGGTATTATGCTCTCGGCAGTCTAAACCTGTCTAAACTTTGTGTTCCTTGAACCTTTGAGTTCTTGATCTCGGCCACACCCTACCTACAAACTCACCACCTCGGGGGTATCCCTCGGTGGGCGTGGCGGTAAAACACCGACAAAGGAGACAACTCTTATCCTAGGATGGCCATTCCTTAGCATAGCAGATGCTCATATAGATGTTGGAGCTGGAGAAATCCGACTCCACATCAATGGAAAGGAGGAAAAGTTTGACTTTCGGCCAAGGGTAGAACAATGCTCGATGATCCTAATCAAATATGAACCGAATCCTCAGAAGATCATTGAAGTCAAAGTGTCACCCCCCAAAGGAGGATAATCTTATCACCTTTTTGAGGAAATTCATAAGGGGTGAACAAAAAAGAACAAGAACACAAGAACCAAAGCGTGATACCCCAGCTCCAAAGAACATGGATCCATCACCCGCACCACCCAAATCTAGGAAGAACAAGAAGGTGTGGCGAGTGAAGAAGACGTCACCGTCCTTGACCTCCTCTCTAGGTACGGACGGATGGACCTCAAGTTAAAAAGGTATGGAGAGGGTCCCGCTCATCGGACCTTAAACCAAGAGCTAGCTTGGGGGAGGATCTCCACCAAGTGAATTGCATCTTTACTGCCTTCAATAAAAATGAAAACCATAAAACTAACAAAAATATTTCCTGCTTAATCTCCTTTTCATATGCACGGTAAGAATGCTTTAGTTTTCCTAAGTCGAAAGGATGAATAATTGCCAAACTCTTGCTCGTTTGTTTTGCCTAGTCTCAAGCATAGTGTTTTCCTAAGTTTGAGTTTGTTGGCTATTTAAACCTTTGCCATGAACCTGAAAGTCTCATTGCTTGCATATGCTTCATCCATGTCTAGGTTGTTGTGAGCATAGATATAGTAGAAGGAGCTACACAATCTCTTTCTGAGTAAGACATATCTGGAGTTTTTGTTTTCAAAATAAAAAGGGAAAGACAAGTTCCTGAATGATGAAAAAATTCCTACCAGAGCCATATGCAATATACATTGAAAACCATATACATATGCTATATGCTATTTTAGTGAGCTTTGCCAAATTGTTATGACCCTAGTGAGATGCTTTTCATATTCTCTTGATCAAGATCACGCACACTCCATCCATCGTAAATTTCCTACACCGGGAATCAGCACACTCCATGCATCCACCAAATAAATGCTCCGTGTGTTGTGTGATCTCTCTCCAAGTATTCCTAAAAAAATGGAGATATGGTTATCCCAAAAGAAAAAGAAAAAAAGAAAGCATGCTTAGAAGCTTGACCAAAAAAAAGAAGAAGAAGAAAAAGAGAAAAATAAAAATGAGAGACACATCATACGAAAGGAGTAACCATACCTTCATCCATCCACACACATGCACATCTTGATCTTGGTTTATCACTTGTATCTCCATGGATCCACTCTTTGTCCTTGCAACTGATGAGATACAGGTATGCCTTACCCTTCCCATATCTTGAGCCCTACAAAAGCTTTAGATATGAGGAGGCAAGAAATACCCTGGTAAGGATTCATACACATTGAGCGATCTGAGAGATTCATTCGAGGAACTTGATCTTGATTTGGAAAATTCAAAAGAAAACCTACAAATAGATTGTTAAGCAAAGAAGAGGTAAGTATTGCTTGATCCGGCATTCTATCTCTCAACAGCCCAAGACATGGAGAAGCTAATAAGCCCCACAGATAACTAAGGTAATAAGGGAAAGGTACTCATGCCGATTTATTCAGCCTCAGGGACATCATCTTAGCTACAAGACATGGCACAACAACAGGTAATGAGTAACAGCAATTTTCTAATCAACAACCTAAATGTCCTGCTCGGGATGAGCAAAGGATAGCTTAGGGGATCTTGTTGATGCTCATTACAGACCAATTTCAACCATCAATTTGATCCAAAAATTGGGAGAACTAACATTTCTTATACGCATACTTATCTAGAATAATGTCATTTCCACATGTCCCTTGAAAATTAGTGCTATGAAGGAATTTGAGTAGAAATGGAGGGAAAACACACACTTGAATCCAAGGCAAAAGTTATCGACCAATCAAAACGCATCGTTCAGCCTCACATGGAACAAAGGGCCCACCAAATCAAGCAACCAACTTAGGATAGCGCCAAGCCTTGCACAGGAGTAACCAGGGCCCACCTACCAGCCACTCAGCAAAGGCTGAGATCGGTTGGTTCGGCCGAACCAAGGCTAACTCCACCGACTTAGAGCTTTCACCTGGTGCCTCCCCATTGCTCCTCCATGCCGGTTCTAGGTGAAATGAGCTGAATTGCTGGCCATGCACCCCCGGGACACATCTATAAATATGAGGGGAGGGGCTCCAAATGAAGACACACTCAAGTTGCTCTATCTCAAGTTAATCTCTTGCTTAGTCCATAGGCTAGTGGAGTTTAGGCTGAAGTAGCTCTTCTTCGGGTTCTCAAGGAGGCCTAGGAGTATTTAGTATGGGTTTTGCTCTTCCTTTCCTATGTAATTCTTGGATATCTTTAATAGAGTTATCTTCTACATTTATATATTCGCATAGTTTATATTCTACGGTGTCAGACATGTATTCTATGATTAGTTTATACTTGTACCTTATACCTTGCATGATTAGAAGAGAAAATCTAGTGCCATGACAACTGTTCTTGTATTTGTATATTTGCTCTAGTATCGCTCATTAATGGAGACATGGTGTTAGAGTTAATTAGTGTTGCCGGATGCGGTTCTATCCCATGGTTTGATGAGGTAGGCGGCAGGTGGTGATAGCACTGTCCATCAAGCATAACCCTCCCCATTTGTGTAGTGGCTGTAGGAGGTCCATAAAGTAGCCAAGTTGGCTTGCGGCTCCTTTGCCAGTCATGTCCAGTTCTCCCGGTAGTGCCTGGGAGCCTAGAGCTCAGGATAATCACGTGTATGTGTATGAGTGTATAGTATGAGCTGTATATCTAGATAGAAGTACATAAGTCCTGAGTAGCTTTCTTCTTCCTTTCCCAGGCGGCTGACCCGCCCTTTTATAGTCCAAGGGGGCCCTCCTTATAGGGGAACTGGTATATCAAGAGAAAGAGAGAAAGGGAGAGAGGGCATCCTTGCCCCGTCGGTCGGGGTCGTTAGCTCTGTCAATTAGGACCGCCAACTCCGTCAGTCGGGATCCTTAGGCGGCCACCGCCCCAAGTCCTGTGTCGCGGAGAGGCCGTCTTGTTATGTCCCTTTGCGTCGTGCTTGGTTGGTCGGGGGGCGGGTGTGGGCTGATAAGTACGGTATGGCATTCACACTCCTTCCCCGTCGCTACGCCCTTTCACTCCATCGTGATGGAGGCGTGTTCGCTATATGGTGATGACATCATGCCCCGTCCCTTCATGTGGACGGGCAGGTGGAATAGTGTCCCCCTGATGTGGTAGCAACGGGGACTGTAACCCCCGTGCAGGGAGTGGTTGGCCTCGTACGGCAAGATGACCCCGGTGTCCGCCCTTATCCTTAGCACCTGCTCCCAGAAACCACCAGTGCACAGGGTCTGGCTGGCCCCCGACCTCATCGGTCGGAGACAGCGACACGTGTATGGTGGAGTCCGGTCAAGGGACCACAGTTGGAGCCATGGTACGAATCCAGTCCCTGATCATCTCCTAGTTCGGGGACACACACGAGCCATGCTTTGCCCGATGGATCGGCCGGTCGGAATCATAGGCCTGATCGGCCTGGATGAAGCCGCAGCCCACGAAGGTGGGCATTAATTCCAGGTGCTATCTTGGGCTAGTCGGAATGCCAGCAGGAGGTGAGTCTGCTGGGGACCCCTAGTCCCTGGACCCGTCAGAGGTCCTCAAGCGGCTTTATGATTTGTTTAATCATGAAAGGTGCTTTTTTTGTCGCGTTGTGTTTTAGCCCAGAGCATGAAGTCACATCATGCTGTCTCAGCCTTAGGGAGGCACAACGTTCGATAGACTCCCTCTTGTGGCCATCGGTCAAATGGGGTTGCTCTGATCTGCCTGTGTAGTGAATGCGCCGCAGCGGTGCATGCTGTCCGCTTTTGGTGCGGAATATCGAGGCCTGCCTGATCCATCATGTTGTCCCACCGAAGAGGAGTTCCTCCTTGTTTCCCCCATGAGGGATTCCTTTCTTTTGAGGTGGAGCTGCATGCCACACGGTAAAACCGAACTGCAGGACACGAAAGTGCCCAAGTGGGTATAAATGGAGGCCTTCAGGACCCCTTTTTTGAACTCACCCAGAACTTGAGTCGTGGGTGAGCTTGGTCTTGTATAATGGAGCTGCTCTTAGCCTATGTGCGTCCAGCTGATGGAGCTGGTGATTTCTTTCAGCGTCTGGTGCTAGAAGAATGCTTGCGAGCGGCAGGGGATGGCACGCGGGCAACACCGTACACCCGGACCTTTCCCAAGCTCGGTCCTCCGAGCATTTCACTTGGATGATTGAGGGGAGTGGGTGCACAGGCAGGCCACCGTCTCCATCGGGCGGTCGACGCGGTTTCCCCAGGCACCTTGGATGACCATAGGGAAGCATCAGCTCCCAGCGGAGGATGTGTCAGTGTTTCCACCGGCCGGGTCGGGGAACAGTGAGGAACTCCTCGTTCCTTCTTACTGAGGTGCATGCCCGTGGGAACTGCCTGGGCCCTGAGTGGGTTCAGCTTCCCTGTGTGCCTCAGCTCCGGTTTGCTTTATGAGTAGGTTGGCCCTTCCTAGGCGACTGGAGATGGGGAAGAGCCCCTCGCTATCGTTCGAGATGGTGAGGGAGTTCGGTTGGCGGCGGCGGCAGATGGACTGCTTGCCATCATCCCCTACCAAGTTTTCCTTGAGGAAGGGGGTGCAAGAAGCCTTATGGTGGTAACATGTTTTTGTACTTTGTAATATTTATTTGTGAGGAATAAAGCGCGTTTATTCTAGAGTGTATTGTATCTGCCGCGCCCGACCGCAAGTCTGATCGGGGCTGGAATTTCGCTATCCTTCCCGAGTGGGAATGTGGTTCTCCGACTCACACGGCATCGTGTGTGTACTCATGGAGGTGACCCTGTCCGCAGTCTCCATGACCAGAGGGGTTGGGCCGGGTTCACGTACTCCGATGGCTTGAGTGACAGGCTCGGTGAGTTCCTAATGGGTGTGCCCGAGCAAAATTTTGGGCGTCCGAGTGGAATCCGTGTCCGTCATTTGTGATGGGGTTGGCATAGCCCGCATGTGGTATTCCACTACTCCACGACTCGCCTACAAGCAGATGCGTGAGTCGTCCGACCGACTCAGGTGGCCCGTTGGCCTCTCCTCGATGGAGATTCTGTGGGCATGGTTCGAGGTTGAGATGACCCGAATCACTGCCTGAGGAGGTCGGGCGAGGACCGCTGGGGCTCGTCTGCATTTTCTCCCCTGGCTCTATTTTATGTGAGGTGGCCTTGAGTCCTCCGTGGATTGGCCACTGAACCTCAGTCAGTCAGGTTCCCAAGTCGGGACCCATTAGCGCGCTTTTTCATGGGCATGCCATTTTTGTTTTAGCATATGTCACACCCGATTTATAAGAACATAAACCGAGCAATCATATATGCGCCAGGATCAAGTCACGCATATATACAATAGATTATCAAGATATCACAACACATGTCAGGAATAACATTAATATAAATTGTAAATGAATCATAAATGAATTATTTTATTACAACCGAATCAAGAATCGGTTCAAGAGTTGCGGAAGCGTAAAAGAGATACAAAGAGAGCTGGGCGCCATAGGGACGTTGACTGGGAGACAAACACCTAGAAGTCGTCGAAGCCGCTGACGTAATCCTCCACGTTGCCGGGCACTGAGCAGCAGTCGAAGATATCCAAAATAGAACAGAAGAGTAGAGAGGCAAGTGTGAGTACAAACTAGTACTCAACAAGTATAACACGAGTATGAGGCTCTAAGGTTAGCTGACTCAACTGCATTAGCTTTTAATCTTGGCAAATTTTATTAAAGCTAATTACTACAAGTGGATGAGTTACCATAACCCAAATTGCATAAGAATTAATCAATATTAATTAAGAACTACTGAGAACCATCCAAACTAAAACCACCCGGGGAAATCTCCCTAATCAAAGGTTGATAACCCCACTAATCAGACGGAGGATCTGGGCCGCTCATGACTGTGAGCACAGCTGATATATCAGTTTTACACTCTCGAGAGGTTGCACAACTTTACCCACAAGTCGTGAGCTACGCTAGTTGTTCATCACACTTCCTTAGGTGAGATGGCTAGCAAGCACACTACGAGACCGTTTCAAAGGATCACGTTGGTAAGGTGTAACCGCTAAGGATTCTGGATCAGCGACGATGGGGCCCACCTCCGGGGGTACAAGACACACAGCACAGACCAAGCCGGAGGAGCAGGGACCATTGAAGCTTACCACCCCTCTTGCCCACGCAGGTAAGTTACTCCCGAACCAAAATAACCTAATTAGTAAGTCAAGACCGTCCCATTCCAGTCTTGTGGTTGCGCGGTTGTCCCAGGTTGTCGCTCTATAAACCGGTCCTTATGGAGAGTGGCCAACCAAGCACTAAGCACCGTGCTGGCCCCCTAAACCATGTTTCTAACAAAAACATCTTTTAAGGACGCACAAACCACTCAAGCACACAACACAGAGGGTCGGCTCCAGAATTAAGTTGCATAAGACCATTAATCAAATTAATTAAAAAGGACCAAGATTTGTTATAGCGCAGCAACCTAGCACAACTAACCAAAATGCAACCCAAAGGATATATATAAAGGATCTAAAGGTGGCTAGGAAATCCTTATAGGCATACAGAATTAAAATGCAGTATGAAATTGTATTTAAAAGTGATAGGAGGTTCATGTTATACTTGCCTTCCTCGTACTCTCCTGGCTGCTGCTCGAACTGCTCGGAAGATGGCTGCTCCTGGTACTGCTCCGGTGGCTCGACGTCTACTCACGATCGTAACAGCAAGACATGGGCCACACATGCACACACATGCAAACAATAGCAAAATATAAGCAACAGTGCACCAAGACAATGGAACAGCACATAAAACTGGCCTAGAACTATTCTACGCGTTACAACGATCGCGTGGATATAAAGAACACCTAAAACGGAGCTAAAACGCGAAATCTACGCTCGAAACAAGGTCCAGGGACCTATTTGTAAGAAAAACAGGGCAACCAGGGGCTTCTGGACAAAACCCGGGGACCTAAACATAATTAAACCCTAGACACAGGGGCTAACTCGTGAAAACTCTAGATCTGGACTGCAGGTACTAATCCCTGAAAGCGTGGGGGTCTAAACGAATAAAAACAGGGCTGGACTGCGATTACTTTTGAATTAAGATGGACCGCGGGTTGATTTGAGAAAAAACTTAGGGGCTAAACCGCAAAAGAACGCACAGCTGACCGGTACAGATCTCGGTTGACTGGGCTGGGTTGATTCACGGTCGTCGGATCTAAATCTATCGGCTGAGAAAAGAGCTGACGGGGAAAATAGGACTTCCGGCCGGGCTCCGGCGGCGGGGAGACATTGGGCGCGGCGGAGGCGGCGGAAGCTCGCCGGAGAACACGCGTCTGGGCGCTTCTGGCCTCGGTTCGGGGTGCGGCTGGCACGGGGAGAGAGAGAGGAGCACGGGGGACTCGATTGGGGAAGAAGAATGCGGCTAAATCGACCGTAGTGGCGGGGCGACGGCGGCGAGCGGCTCGGGGATGCCGGCGAGCGCGCGCGGCCGCGGAGAGGCGAGACCGAGGGAGAGGATGGGTGAGGGAGTTTCCTTACCACACCGGGGTAAGCCCACGGTGCTTGGGCGACGGCGGAAGGCGGCGAGGAGACGGCGCGGCGGCGACCCGAGGCTTGCGGCGATGGCGAGCGCGGCGGCTAGGGTTTGGTGCGGGAGAGCACGGCGGGGACCTGGGGAAAACCCTAGGAAGGCGGCGGGGCTTTGTAGGGCGACCACACGGCTTCCTGGCGAGCGGGCCTGAGGCAAAGCTCGCCGGGGATATCGGGGTCGTTGCGGCGGCGCGGCCGTTGCGAGAGGAGAGGGATGACAGGTGGGGCCGGCCTGGCAGCGGGAGAGGGAGGGAGAGCGGGGAGGGAACGAGCGCACGGGGCTGGGCCGAGCGAGCGGCAGCGAGCGGCCCAGTGAAGCTGGCGCGCGTGCGAGCTGAGCCGAGGGAGGAAGCGGGCCGGGCGCGGCCCACGCGGGGGAAGAGGGGAAAGAGGGGAGAGAGCTGGGCCTTGGGAGAGAAGGGGGAGAGGGAAAGGAGCCCAAGGGAGAAAAGGAGAGTGGGCCGGGCTGCCTAGTTTTATTCCTTCTCCTTTCTTTTTTTCCTTTACTCAATCTATTCAAACAAACTACTTGAATTCAAAAATACAATTTGAATTCAAACCCATAAACTCCACACAAATAAAACAATGCTGCAGCATGAATGCACAAACAATTTAATCCTATGATAAATTTTATTTCCTTGCATTATAAAATTACTTTAAATGCGGGATAAATTAGGGGAAACTCCGGAAATTTTATTTAAGCCCAAATAAATTCCTCAAAATTTAGGAAAATTACATTAGGGTGTTACAAACCTACCCCCCTTATAGGAATCTCGTCCCGAGATTCGGATAGGCTAGCTAGCAAAGAGATCGGGATATGTCTTCCTCAGCTCGTCTTCTCGCTCCCAAGTAGCCTCATCCTCCGTGTGATGACTCCACTGAACATGGCACATCTTGATCTTCTTGTTTCTGGTAACTCTCTCAGACGTCTCCAAAATCTTTACCGGATGCTCGATATAGGTCAGATCCTCCTGCACATCTAACCCTTCTATCGGTGCTTGCTCTTCTGGCACTCTCAAGCACTTCTTCAGCTGAGACACGTGAAACACATCGTGCACTCCCGAGAGATTGAGTGGCAACTCCAAACGATATGCCACCTCACCTTTCCGTTCCAACACCTTGAACGGACCAATGTATCGAGGAGCTAGCTTCCCTCGTACATTAAACCTGCGGATTCCTCTCATCGGCGAGACCTTCAGGTACACATGGTCACCCACTACAAAGGTCAAATCTCGACGACACACATCCGCGTAGCTCTTCTGACGAGTCTGAGCGACCCTCAGATTCTCTCGCACCTGCTGTACTAGCTGTTCGGCCTCCTCAACAATATCCGGACCAAACACCTGCCTCTCGCCAATCTGATCCCAATACAGCGGAGTCCTGCACTTTCGACCGTACAAAGCCTCGAAAGGGGATTTCTTCAGACTGGCCTGATAACTGTTGTTATACGAAAACTCTGCATATGGCAGGCATTTATCCCAGCTGGTACCATACTGAATAGCACAGGCTCGAAGCATATCCTCCAACACTTGGTTGGTTCTCTCTGTCTGCCCATCTGTCTGAGGATGATAAGCAGTACTGAAGCGCAGCTTCGTATCCAACGAATCATGCAACTGCTCCCAGAACCGTGAAGTGAACTGAGATCCTCGATCAGATATAATCTTCTTTGGAACACCATGCAGACAGACAATCCGGGAGATATACAACTCTACGAGTCTAGCACCGGAGTAAGTAGTGTTCACCGGAATGAAGTGAGCAACCTTCGTCAACCGGTCCACTACTACCCATATGGACTTGTACCCTTTCTGAGTACGAGGCAAGCCAACAATGAAGTCCATAGTGATTTCCTCCCATTTCCACTCTGGAATCTTCAACGGCTGCAATAACCCTGCTGGCCTCTGATGCTCCGCCTTGACACGCTGACAAGTGTTGCAGATAGCCACGTACTCCGCAACGGAACGCTTCATTCCATACCACCAGAATCGTTTCTTCAGGTCGTAATACATCTTCGTGCTGCCAGGATGGATAGAATACGCTGTATCATGAGCCTCACTCAGAATCAACTTTTTGAGGTCATTCACATCCGGCACACATATACGACCCTTGTACCACAAGGTACCCTGATCATCCTCTCTGAAATGAGGAGCCTTGCCAATCTTGAGCAACTCACGAATCTCCTGCAGCTTCTGATCTTCCTTCTGATGCTGCCTGATCTCAGCCTCTAGAGTGGGTTCCGCCTCGAACGACGTACCCGAGGTGTGATGCAAGAAACCCAGACTCAACTGCTCAAACTCCTCGCATAACTCCCGAGGCATCTGAAAAGCCACGGCCATGTGAACATAGCTCTTCCTGCTCAGAGCATCTGCTACAACATTAGCCTTGCCCGGATGATAGTGAATCTCCAGGTCATAATCCTTGACTAATTCTAGCCATCTTCTCTGCCGCATATTCAGCTCACTCTGAGTGAAAATATACTTGAGGCTCTTGTGATCGGTGTAAATATCACACCTCTGCCCAAACAAGTAATGCCTCCATATCTTCAGAGCATGCACAACTGCGGCTAACTCCAGATCATGAGTGGGATAATTCAGCTCGTGCCGGCGCAACTGCCGCGAAGCATAAGCTATCACTCTGCCTTCCTGCATCAGAACGCAACCAAGACCATCCCTCGAAGCATCACAATACACTGTGAACCTCTTGCTCTGGTCGGGCAGAGTAAGGACTGGCGCCGTAGTCAACCTCTTCTTCAGCTCCTCGAAGGCACTCTGACGCTCATCAGTCCACAAGAAATCCACACCCTTCTCTAGCAAGGAAGTCAAAGGCTTCGCAATCTTGGAGAAATTCTCAATGAACCTCCGATAATATCCAGCTAAGCCCAGAAAAGAGCGGACTTCCTTCACTGTCTGCGGTACAACCCAGTCAAGCACATCCTTCACCTTCCCGGGGTCCACAGCAATACCTCCCTTGGAGATAACATGACCGAGGAACGGAACCTCGTCAATCCAGAACTCGCACTTGCTGAGCTTGGCATACAGCTTATGCTCCCTGAGCCTCTGCAACACAAGCCTCAGATGCTTCTCATGCTCCGCTTCTGACTTGGAATATATCAGGATATCATCAATAAATATCACCACAAAGGTGTCCAGATAATCCATGAAAACCTTGTTCATCAGATGCATGAAGAAAGCCGGAGCATTGGTCAAGCCGAAGGACATGACCGTATACTCGTATAGCCCATACTTGCAGGTGAATGCCATCTTCTGAATATCCTCAGGACGAATCTTCAGCTGATGATAACCCGAACAAAGATCAATCTTCGAGAATACACAAGTACCCTGAAGCTAATCGAAAAGATCCTCAATACGGGGCAATGGATGCTTGTTCTTGATAGTGACTGCATTCAGATCCCGGTAATCGACGCACATCCTCTTCGCGCCATCCTTCTTCTCTACAAGCAATACAGGAAAAGCCCAAGGAGAGAAACTGCGACGGATATAACCCTTAGCTAGCAGCTCGTCGACAGTCTTCTTAACCTCCTCATGCTCGACAGGAGCCATACGATAGGGCCTCTTAGCAATAGGAGCTGTGCCAGGCAAGAGATCAATAGAAAACTCAATGTCGCGATCAGGCGGCATACCTGGCAAATCATCTGGAAAGACATCCGGGAATTCAGACACCACGCGAATACCATCCGTGGGTCTAGCCTCCATCCGATGAAGAAATCCAGAAGGCTCTATGGCACCAACAGTAACCTCCTGACCATCCGGTGCTGATAGAAGAACCGTCCTCTGAGCACAATCTATTCGGACTCCCCACTTAGCAAGAGTCTCCATCCCGAGGATCACATCAATGCCCTTGGAGTCTAGCACCATCAGATTCACACTGAAATCTACCCCCCTTATGGCCACACTGACTCTGGGACAGAAGACATGAGACCTCAACTGCCCTCCCGGTGAAGATACTAACATGCACCTCTTTAATGTGCTAGTAGGAATGCCATGATGCTCAACAAAAGACTGGGTGATGAAAGAATACGTAGCACCAGTATCAAAAAGCACTGTAGCAGGATGGGCATTAACCATGAACGTACCAATAACCATGTTGGGAGCCTCGGCCGCTGACTCGGCCGTCACATGGTTCACCCTGCCCTGAGCTGGGGCCTTGGGCGGTGCTGCACGCCCCTGCTGTCCTGCCTGTGCCTTCCGAGGGCAGACGTTGGCGTAGTGCCCTGGCTCGCCGCAGTGGAAGCACACTCGAGGAAGTGCAGCGGCCTGCTGCCCAGGAGGGGGAGTGGGCGCTCCCTGCCTCTGAGCTGGTGGAGCCGGAGGCGCTGGAAGCCTCTGACCCTGTCCTGCCTGCTGCTGCTGCTGGGGATGAGGCGGGTACTGCTGCCGCTGCTGGTACTGCTGGGGCGGCCTCTGCTGCTGCTGTGGTGGATGCTGATAGCGGGGGCGAGTGTTGCTGCCCGAAGAGGATGGAGCCATCTTCCTCTTCTTATCCTCAATCTCCCGGCGCTTGCGCTCGGTGTTGAGGGCTGCATCAACCAGCTGGTTGAAGTTGTCGAAGCGGTGGTTCAGCAGCGCATACTGGATGTGATCATCCAGCCCCTCCTTGAAGTACTCCTGCTTGTCGCTATCACGAGCGACGTCAGCAGGGGCGTAGCGGGCAAGCTGAAGGAAGCGGTCACGGTATTCCGTCACCGTCATCGATCCCTGAAATAACGAACACAGATAACAAGGATGGAAATCGCTCAATATGTCAGGTTTACAAAAGAAATCAAGGATAGATCAAGCTCAAAAGAAATTGTAGAGAATTCCATTCAAATTTACCTGCTTAAGGGCACGGAACTCCTTCTGCTTCATCTTCATAATGCCCTCAGGAATGTGATGGTTCTTGAAACGCTCACGGAACTGGTCCCACGTGAGAGCATCACGATCCCGAGCTGGGTAGGACTCCCACCAGTCAAGAGCGGAGCCTCGCAGCTGCCCTGCTGCGTACAGAACCCGCTCTCGGTCGTCGCACTGTGCAACAACCAACTGGCGCTCCACCGAACGAAGCCAGTCGTCCGCCTGGAGTGGGTCCGTGGCGTGAGAGAAGATCGGGGATGACCTCTCAGGAAATCCGCACGCCTATCACGGGGCTGAGGTGGCGGAGGAGGCGGTGGCTGAGCATGGATCTGCTGCAGAGCCTGAACGGTGTTGTTCAGGGTCGCCATCATCTGCATCTAGAGCTGGAAGAACTGCTCCGGGGTCAGTGGCGGCGGCATCGGTAGCGGCTGACCGGTACTCTGGTTGTTCTGCTCCTGCTGGTCAGAACCGGAACCGGTGCGCCTGGTGTTCACCATCTGATTGCAACAAACGAAATTTATGAGAATAAGATATCGTGCAGCTGCGGAAATGAAACTTCGGAAGGATATCTCAGAAAGAAAGGAATATAGGTTTTACCCCCAACGTTCTAACTCAATTTTATTATTTAGTTCAAGTGGGGTTAGGTCGATTTGCATGAACAAGTTTAACTACTAGCCTATGCAATCAACCAAAAATCCAAATCAAACATTTGCACAATAACAAACATTCAATATTCACAACTTAGTCGAGTCTTCCACACTACTCGACTAACACACTCGTTCTAGCGTATTTTCATAGGGACAACCTAAACTTATAAATTACAGGATTAGGCGACTCAGGCCAACATCTACGGAAAGCTCAAGCTATTTCTCAGAAAAGACGGGGGAAATAGCAAATATAGGGCTTAAGACTCAAGGAATAGAAGCAGAAACATGATGGTTGAAGATTTGCGGGGGCAAGGCAAGAGGAAAGAAGTCCTAAACTCGACCAATTCTACCTAGGCTTCGTCCTACAGTCGACACGGCTCTGATACCAATCTGTCACACCCAATTTATAAGAACATAAACCGAGCAATCATATATGCGCCAGGATCAAGTCACGCATATATACAACAGATTATCAAGATATCACAACACATGTCAGGAATAACATTAATATAAATCGTAAATGAATCATAAATGAATTATTTTATTACAACGAATCAAGAATCGCTTCAAGAGTTGCGGAAGCGTAAAAAGAGATACATAGAGAGCTGGGCGCCACAGGGACGTCGACTGGGGAGACAAACACCTAGAAGTCGTCGAAGCCGCTGACGTAATCCTCCACGTTGCCGGGCACTGAGCAGCAGTCGAAGATATCCAAAATAGAACAGAAGAGTAGAGAGGCAAGTGTGAGTACAAACTAGTACTCAACAAGTATAACACGAGTATGAGGCTCTAAGGTTAGCTGACTCAACTGCATTAGCTTTTAATCTTGGCAAATTTTATTAAAGCTAATTACTACAAGTGGATGAGTTACCATAACCAAATTGCATAAGAATTAATCAATATTAATTAAGAACTACTGAGAACCATCCAAACCAAAACCACCCGGGGAAATCTCCCTAATCAAAGGTTGATAACCCCACTAATCAGACGGAGGATCTGGGCCGCTCATGACTGTGAGCACAGCTGATATATCAGTTTTACACTCTCGAGAGGTTGCCACAACTTTTACCCACAAGTCGTGAGCTACGCTAGTTGTTCATCCACACTTCCTTAGGTGAGATGGCTAGCAAGCACACTACGAGACATTACAAAGGATCACGTTGGTAAGGGTGTAACGCTAAGGATTTCTGGATCAGCGACGATGGGGCCCACCCTCCGGGGGTACAAGACACACAGCACAGACCAAGCCGGAGGAGCAGGGACCATTGAAGCTTACCACCCTCTTGCCCACGCAGGTAAGTTACTCCCGAACCAAAATAACCTAATTAGTAAGTCAAGACCGTCCCATTCCAGTCTTGTGGTTGCGCGGTTGTCCCAGGTTGTCGCTCTATGAACCGGTCTTTATGGAGAGTGGCCAACCAAGCACTAAGCACCGGTGCTGGTCCCCCTAAACCATGTTTCTAACAAAAACATCTTTAAGGACGCACAAACCACTCAAGCACACAGCACAGAGGGTCGGCTCCAGAATTAAGTTGCATAAGACCATTAATCAAATTAATTAAAAAGGACCAAGATTTGTTATAGCGCAGCAACCTAGCACAACTAACCAAATGCAACCCAAGGATATATATAAAGGATCTAAAGGTGGCTAGGAATCCTTATAGGCATACAGAATTAAAATGCAGTATGAAATTGTATTTAAAAGTGATAGGAGGTTCATGTTATACTTGCCTTCCTCGTACTCTCCCGGCTGCTGCTCGAACTGCTCGGGAAGATGGCTGCTCCTGGTACTGCTCCGGTGGCTCGACGTCTACTCACGATCGTAACAGCAAGACATGGGCCACACATGCACACACATGCAAACAATAGCAAAATATAAGCAACAGTGCACCAAGACAATGGAACAGCACATAAAACTGGCCTAGAACTATTCTACGCGTTACAACGATCGCGTGGATATAAAGAACACCTAAAATGGAGCTAAAACGCGAAATCTACGCTCGAAACAAGGTCCAGGGACCTATTTGTAGAAAAACAGGGCAACCAGGGGCTTCTGGACAAAACCGGGGACCTAAACGTAATTAAACCCTAGACACAGGGGCTAACTCGTGAAAACTCTGGATCTGGACTGCGGGTACTAATCCCTGAAAGCGCGGGGGTCTAAACGAATAAAAACAGGGCTAGACTGCGATTACTTTTGAATTAAGATGGACCGCGGGTTGATTTGAGAAAAAACTTAGGGGCTAAACCGCAAAAGAACGCACAGCTGACCGGTACAGATCTCGGTTGACTGGCTGGGTTGATTCACGGCCGTCGGATCTAAATCTATCGGCTGAGAAAAGAGCTGATGGGGAAAATAGGACTTCCGGCCGGGCTCCGGCGGCGGGAGACATTGGGCGCGGCGGAGGCGGCGGAAGCTCACCGGAGAACACGCGTCTGGGTGCTTCTGGCCTCGGTTCGGGGTGCGGCTGGCACGAGGAGAGAGAGAGGAGCACGGGGGACTCGATTGGGGAAGAAGAAAGCGGCTAAATCGACCGTAGCGGCGGGGCGACGGCGGCGAGCGGCTCGGGGATGCCGGCGAGCGCGCGCGCCGCGGAGAGGCGCGAGACGAGGGAGAGGATGGGCGAGGGAGTTTCCTTACCACACCAGGGTAAGCCCACGGCGCTTGGGCGACGGCGGAAGGCGGCGAGGAGACGGCGCGGCGGCGACCCGAGGCTTACGGCGATGGCGAGCGCGGCGGCTAGTGTTTGGTGCGGGCGAGCACGGCGGGGACCTGGGGAAAACCCTAGGGAGGCGGCGGGGCTTTGTAGGGCGACCACGCGGCTTCCTGGCGAGCAGGCCCGAGGCAAAGCTCGCCGGGGATATCGGGGTCGTTGCGGCGCGCGGCCGTTGCGGGAGGAGAGGGATGACAGGTGGGGCCGGCCTGGCAGCGGGAGAGGGAGGGAGAGGGGGAACGAGCGCACGGGGCTGGGCCGAGCGAGCGGCAGCGAGCGGCCCAGTGAAGCTGGTGCGCGTGCGAGCTGAGCCGAGGGAGGAAGCGGGCCGGGCGCGGCCCACGCGGGGGGGGAAGAGGGGAAAGAGGGGAGAGAGCTGGGCCTCGGGAGAGAAGGGGGAGAGGGAAAGGAGCCAAGGGAGAAAAGGAGAGTGGGCCGGGCTGCCTGGTTTTATTCCTTCTCCTTTCTTTTTTTCCTTTACTCAATCTATTCAAATTCACAATTT